>NC_061122.1:223156114-223160338 GCF_002878395.1 Capsicum annuum | reverse complement strand
GGGACAATTGATTCATAACATATCCCCTCACTTAACATGGGCTTCATTGTTGTCATCAAGGTTATAAGGCATACTTTTCCTTGTCAATGAGCCTCTACACTAAGCAATTGTTATTTCATTTTATCGTAATTCTGTTTTCAATTTTTTTGTTCATATATTTGTCATTCATACTTAAAATTAATATTAGTCTTGGACTAAACGTATATATTTGCATTGTTTCTCCCTTTGCTCCTTTTTTTATTAAAGCCAACGCTTTATTTGCACTTTACACTCCACACGCAATAGAGTTTTTTTGCACTTTTTGCTTTTGACAACATTGATATATTAATAACTAAAATTTATTTCTATTTCCATCTTATTCCTTGAGTTTCTATCATTATGAGATGTTCTAATCTTTCCATTTAATTTAGATTGCAATCTACTTCAAAATAGGACATACATCTTCTAATCCTTTCATTTAGCTCAAGCTTAAAAGATTTCCGAACATGTTTTTGCCAAATCAAGTGCAGCCTGGAGCCATATGAGTTGAAGCGAGACTGGAAGGTCACATAATATGTGCGTAAAGGCAATAAAGGCTTAATTACCTGGATTTGGGAGAAGCCTTCTACGGTCATTTGGGCAAGCAACAAAGAGAGCATTCAAAGCATTGAAGATCTCTCGACATACCAAGTAAAACCACTCTCTCAACACACCAGGCCCAGTAGCTTCTTCATGTTTGAATTCCATATACAGAACGCCTTGCAGCAATGTGGGATCCGCATCACCAATGTATTCAAATGATTCTTCCAACAACTGGGACCTATCAATGAGCATCTCATGCTCGTTTTTGTCTCTAACTTTTTGAAGCATCACCATCGCAAAATGTCTCCTTACCTTAAAGTTGGTTACCTCCTTGTGCTCAATAACCCACAGATAATCGTTAGGACTTTTTGCAAATGTCACAATCAAATAGCGAAGTGAAACCTTTCTTTCTCTCATCTTCTCCCAAAAGACCTCCGAGTTGTTAAAGAGTTTCGAAATGCTATTTAACTCCTTCAGCACTACAAGATACCGAGACCACCAGGATGTAGGTTTGCCTTTCCCTTTTTCTTGCAATGCCAACTGATCTTCCAATTTCCTTAAACATGGCTCCATTTTGTCTAGCAAATCATATAGAATAAGATGCAAACATTCAATAGACTCTTCATCACACACTGCTTCATAGGTGCCATCCTCCTTCAATGGCAACAATTTCCTCACCAAACACATATACTTAGTAAAGTCGCGCACAATGCTCACTGATAACCCTGTAGACTCAATTGATATACTCAATTCTAAATCACGGGATAACTCCGCCGTAGACACGTGATTTCGTCCTCTTAAAGTTCAATTTTTATTCACTTTTACCCATTTTTATTTTATCCTACCATATACCCTCACCCATGTTATTATACCCTCACAAAATACAAAAAAAATAACAAACTCCCGAACAAATCCTATCCTATCCTAACCCCTACATCTTATCGTAACAACCTACCCAATCAAAATAAAACACATCTACCCTACCTCACTACCCCACCCTCACCTCATATATACACACATACACACAAAACTGAGAATGGACCTCAGCATAAAAAAAAAAAAAAAAAAGGGTCGAACTCTCTCTCTCCTTCTCTATAGACTCTCACTCTCTCTCTCAACAAACTTCGCCGGCGACCAATCAAACGACCCCATCGGCATCCATGGCTGATGCCGTCCATCTCAGCCGGGGACCAACCTTTGATTGTGGATTGATTATGGATTATGTGATGAGATGATATCTTGTTTGGAGAATTAAGATTGATTGTTTGGGGGTGGGAATTAAAAATTGCTAAAATGAATGTTGATTAATTTTGATGCATGAATAATATTAAATACGATAGAATTGTGATATGTTGAACTTGGATAGGCAAATGTAGGCCGTATAGTCAAATTTAGAAACAACGATTTATTGGAATATTTGAATATGTGCATGAATGGTTCGTTTTACTTTATCGTACGAAAAATTCAATTGCATAATTTGGACGGGGAATGCCCCGAAGTATTTGTATATATTTATTCACGGGGGAATGCCCCGAGGTGTCATGTACCCGGAGGATGTTCGTGGTGAAGGCCCAAGGCGTCGGGTAGAGCATCAGTTTAGGATTAGCGTAGGTTTACTTTCAGTCTCTTTTTATTTCGGGTTGTAATAATTAGACTAGACTTTACATTTCGGATTGTTTTGTTTTGTTTCATTATTTTGCGTGCTTTTGGTGTGGTTTATACATTTCGTAATGCCAAAATAGTTGATACACTCTACCAAGCGACCGTGGTTGAACCACGGGATCGAGGGGTGCCTAACACCTTCCCTTCGGTCAACAGAATTCCTTGGCCGGAATCTCTGTTCGCAAGCCAGTTTAAGAGTCAAATGGTTTCGAAAAGGACTTTCCAAAGGTGACTTGGCACACCGGATTATGCCAAGTGGCGACTCTGAATAAAAAAATGTAAATAATCCTTTTCCGAAACAAATTTTCATTTCTTGTCACTTAAATAATAAAATCCTTTCGGACTTAAAACGAATCATTTTTTTGAGTACGTAAAAAGGGGGTGTGACAGCTCTGGCGACTCTGCTGGGGATCTAGTGATAAGTTTTCAGAATTCGAGCTATTTTTGAGAGTCGTATCGGCTTTGTTTGGCATTACGAGTGTATAAGCTTGTTTGTGATTTTGTTTGTGTTATTATTTTCACTTTTGTGCATTTTTTGTACTATGTGTTTATAGTATTTATCCTATGTGTTACCGCTTTATATCTGTCACCATGAGTCCACCCCTCAGCCTTCTTTCTGCAACAAGTCCGTAGTACACGTGTTATACACAACCTCTAGTCGAGTCACCCTTATTTTAGGGGGGAGCCGTCGGTATTATGGAGTAGGTGGAAAGCGAAGCAGCCACTATCGACCATACGCTCCCCCGAACAGCCTTGTTAGTGAACCACAACGTAGGTCAGCCTTTAGGTCATGCTTATGTGTATCATACGGAGACCTAGCGGGACTCACATGGCCCTTTGTAGGAGACTCCCCTCTAAAGCATCCCTATGTGCTAACTGTTGCATTTTTAAAGGTAACGTGGTCATTTGACGGACTGATTTTTGAAAAAAAAAAATAGGAGTAAGGTGCGTAGGCAAAAACGAAAAAGAAAAAAAATAGAAAAAGTAAGTCGAAAAGAATGAAAAAAAAAAAGAGGAATGTCGTAGTTTATTTTAGAATTCTTTATGGCTTTGGTTCTTCACAATCCAAAAACTCAAAAAGATTTTTTTACGTTTTGCATTTGTCTTCTCAAAGTACCATAAATTCAAAAAAAAAAAAATTGTTCGCCTTTTCTACTTATTTGTTAAAAACAAAAATACCAGAAAGATTTTTCTTCATAATTGGTGGTGTCAGTGTCTAGCTGAAAATCCAAAAAGTTTTTTAATTTGTTTTTGGTAGTGTCTCTTAGGTTAGAGTCAATGTATTAGTTAATCATTAATTATCCAATCTGGATGAACTATGCATATCTGATTCCCTTCCCTTGGGTTGGGATACGTAGGCAACCCTCGGTGGGTCCGGTAATTTTTGTGTCGGCCTTTGTTTTAGTATTAGCCTAGGTCTCTCGCCCCATAATCTAGAATTGTTTGCCAAGTAGACTGATTTCGCTCAGTACTTCTGTTCGACAAATTGGAGTTATGAATGTGGTCTGTCCTATCGACATATGTTGGCGTCAAAAATCCCAAGGATTGGGAATCTTCTACTCCTGTCGAATTTTGAAATAGCGTCTTGTGTATTATTACAGGATGGATTTGTCCACCAAGTCTAGAGTTCTGACGGTTGTCAAGGTGCCCAAAAAGTTAATCAAATGGTGGGAAATGTTTAACTATGTTGATCAGCAGAAACTGATTAAAATATTAGGTGATCTTACGAAACTTCTGCATGTTACCCCTCGTCCAGATTTAATAGAGGCTTTGTTGACCTTTTGGAATCCAGGTAGTTTGGTGTTCAGGTTTGGGGAATGTGAAATGACTCCTACTTTGGCAGAAATATCCGGTTTGTTACATTTGCCCTATATCGAGAAGGATATGATCCGAGCACGAAATCATACTGGCGTGAGATTTTTGCAGTCTTGTGGTTTAAAAAGTAAGGGTATCCGTTTGGGTTGTTTAAGTGACTCGTGGGTTTCCCTAGATTTTTTGTTT
>NC_061122.1:223154649-223156014 GCF_002878395.1 Capsicum annuum | reverse complement strand
GCAGTCTTGTGGTTTAAAAAGTAAGGGTATCCGTTTGGGTTGTTTAAGTGACTCGTGGGTTTCCCTAGATTTTTTGTTCGCTAGATTCGGACCCTCAGAAGGTTTTGATTGCTTTTGGGATGAATTTCATGTGACCAAGGAGAAGTGGGAGAGAAAGCGTCTTGAAGTCTTCACCCTCGCTTTGTTAGGTACTTTAGTGTTTCCACTAGAAGAAAGACGTATTAATACCCGTTTTCAATCTATGGTGATGGCCCTATTTCATAAGGATCAAAACGACAAGGGCATTAATCAAAAGGGAAGATTCACTCTCATACCCATGATCTTAACAGAAATATATAAGGCTTTAACCGAAGTGAAGGGGGGAAGGAGATTTTTTTGAGGGCAGTAACCTGATATTGCAGATATGGGTGATGGAGCATTTACATACGCCTTCTTTAGTTAAACCAGACGTGTTAGATCGTTGTATTCCCAATCGAGTGAAAGCCATGGACTCCAGGTTGCGTTTGGATAAATTCTCGTTATCCGTGGGAGTCGACACTTGGATTGAATTTCTTGAGTCAAGAACGACGGATAACATTTTGTGGACTTATCTGTGGCTTCGACCAAAGATAGTATTGTTGGGTTGTCAGACGCAGCTCCCTTTAGTTATGTTAGGGCTCAATTGCACCAGACCATACAGTCCTTCTAGGGTAATGCGCCAGTTAGGTAGGCTGCAGGATGTGCCACCAGCAGTGGATCTTCTGAAGGATGTTGAGTACTTCAAGGACCAAGCCTTAGGTGAGAGCAAGTACGAGCAGTTTTGGAAGCATGCGACAAAGCTAGGCGTAGACACACTCAAAGAAAGTTTGGATAATCTAGGCCACACTCAAGGATATAAGGTCTGGCTTCAATCTATCCCTCCGGGTATCATTCAACCTTTACCAGCGCAGCTTATAGGGAGAATACAGGAAGAATGCATAGTAGACGATCATCAGGATGAAAGTGTAGGGGACAAAGTGGTAACGCTGAGGGTTCAGCTAGCAGATTTGTTCAAGATGGTATAAAGGTGTCAGAAGAATCTTTCCAAGTGCACTCCTCATGAAGCGGGAATACGGGCCGAAGCTTCTTCCCCGGTATCAAGGTGTCTTTACAGGATATGCTACAAAGCTTAAATGGGAGAAAGAGAACTTCATAGGCAGGTCCATCTCAGCCAGGGTCATCACGCAGAGCACCAGTCGGAAAGAGCGTTTCTTATCTTTATTCAGTTTGAGTCTTTTATGTGTCTGTCATTGTAGGGTGGTGTCTTCTTTAAGTCGAAGTCAAGTTGTTTTTGGTATTAGGGTCTTTATTAATAATTTCACCTATGTCGTCTTAGGGGTCTAGAAT
>NC_061122.1:223152189-223154549 GCF_002878395.1 Capsicum annuum | reverse complement strand
AAAGGCAGGTCCATCTCAGCCAGGGTCATCACGCAGAGCACCAGTCGGAAAGAGCGTTTCTTATCTTTATTCAGTTTGAGTCTTTTATGTGTCTGTCATTGTAGGGTGGTGTCTTCTTTAAGTCGAAGTCAAGTTGTTTTTGGTATTAGGGTCTTTATTAATAATTTCACCTATGTCGTCTTAGGGGTCTAGAATGTTGTTTCATATTTGCTGTTTAGTTTTAAAGTAGTCCCAAACTTTTCGTACGTTTTTGTTGTTTTCTTTCTTTAAAATGTTATGATGTTACGTCTTTCCTTTGTTTGTTTGTTTTCATTTTCGCAAAAAAAAAATGGGTGATGTTTATGCACATGCTGCCCGAACTACGAAAGATCTGATTCATGTACAACATGATACGTAGGTAACCTACTTTTGGGTTCAATCTGATCATTTTGTTTCGTTGTTTTTCATCACTTTTCCTCTTCTAAAGAAAAACAAAAGCCATAAAGAATGATAAAATAAAGGTAGATAACGAGAGAAAAGAAAAGAGTAGGATGGATACGAAAAAATGTAATAATATAATAATAGTAATAATAAGTGTAGACAAAAATCAGGATGATGTTAAACTGACCTCGCTACCCTCAAAAGCTAGTAGAAATGAACATGAATTTAGGACAATTTTACCAATGTGATTCCCATGCTTATTGTGTGCCCTAATCCTAATGGATGTCGTGTTTGATGAGCATGTTCTTTTAGATAACAGTGGTAGGTTTGCAGCACTCTGGCTAGTCACCCATACTTCACTAGATCCAAAGAAAAGCTCGCCATGGCTAGTAGGGAGATTGAAATTTCGCTCATTGACTTAGATCAGGATCACAGGGAAGAAAGTTCTGAACACAATGACGAGGTAGTAAGGCTCAGGCAATAATTGATAGATTTACACCGGGCCAGCGGAATGCCTCCTTCTCCGCTCCCTGAAGGTCTTGGGAATATCTCTAATTGCCCACCGCTCTCTCAGGCACAATTCTCTGCTCCTACTGAGTCACCTGAGCATGCGCCAGGATTCACTCCGCGACATTATTATCCTGGCAGTTCTGGTGTGCCCTTGGCATCTCCCCAATCAAGACCCGCTGCTCAGCCAGCGCCATCGATCACACCGATATTTGTGGGTCTGCCACCATATGAAACTCTCATATATGCTGTGCGTCCCCCCATGAGGCTTTCTAGGTGTGCCAGTGAGCCAGTATTGAAGGTTTCATATAGTCAGTATTATGCCCCTGAGCCTACTTTGCAAATGAATGAACCATATGGGTAAACTCAGCCGCCTGCATTTCCATTTGATACGGAGAAACCTGTCGTAGCAGAGGAACAGGATATCATAGCCTGGAAACTAAAGAGTTTAGAGCAGGCTATGAGGAATTTGCAAGGGATCAGAGATTATAGGAGTGTTTTCTATAAAGATCTTTGCATGTTCCCAGACATCAAGCTTCCCCCCGATTTTAAGATGCCTAAGTTCGAGAAGTATGCGGGACACGGTGATCCCGTGGCATACTTAAGACATTATTGCAACCAGTTGAGGGCTGCAGGAGGAAAGAAAGAACTGCTCATGGCCTTCTTTGACTAGAGTCTGTCTGATCTGGCGTCAGAATGGTTTATCGATCGAGATATCGATAAATGGAACAGCTGGGATGATTTGGCTTCTGAATTTGTTCAACATTTTCAGTATAACATCGACCTGATCTCGGACGAAAAATCCTTGGTCAACATGAAGAAAAAGAGCACTGAAGGTTTTAGGGAATACGCGATAAGGTGGCATGAACATGCCACCAGGTTAAAGCCTCCAATGAAAGAAAGTAAGTTGGTAGAAGTTTTCATTCAGGCGCAGGATGAGGCCTATTTTCAATATTTACTTTCGGCAATGGGAAAGTCTTTTATAGAAGTCCTCAAAATGAGGGAGATAATAGAGGACGGAATTAAGACCGGCTGAATAGTGAGTTTTGCCGCATTAAAAGCTACCACACAAGCGATTCAATATGGATCTAGTGCATTTGGAGGTAAAAAGAAGAAGGAGGATGTAGCGACTGTCGTAGCTGGAACCCATTCCTATCCCAAAAGACCACCTTGCCCCTATCCCCAATCCCAAGCCCAAGTCTACACCCAAGCTCCATATATTCCTCCCCACCATTACTACCCTCCATAAAACCCTATATATTCTATTTTGCCACCCCCGTACCCAGTATATAGCGCGCAGCCATATGCCCAAACCCCTTCTTACCCGCAATGGCGCGCGCAAGCTCCACAAAATTGCCCATTCGCTCCACCAAATTACCAAAACCCCTCTAGACCCAGTTTTCAGCCTAGGCCCGAGTATAAGAAGTAAAAGG
>NC_061122.1:223134057-223152089 GCF_002878395.1 Capsicum annuum | reverse complement strand
GGTCAAAAATCAATTCACACCTCTTGGGGAGTCATATGCTAGCTTGTTTGATAGGTTGAGAAAGTTAAAGGTTTTAAGCCCAATTCAAGGAAGGCTTTCAAATCCACCGCCGAGGAATCTCGATTATTCCTTAAGGTGTGCGTACTGATCTGATATGCCAGGCCATAATATTGAGAAATGTTGGCATTTAAAGAGAGCTGTCCAAGATTTAATTGACATAAATCAGATGGTGGTCCAGGTCCCAGAGGGTCCAAACATTAACCAGAATCCGCTGCCAACCCATGCTGAAGCCAATATATTAGAATTGATATATGATGGGAAAGAGTCTTCGAGGGGTTATAAGCCTATTGTCAAGATACAGACCATTGAGGAGAAATTGGTGAATGTAGCAGAGTCTTTGAAAGCAATGTCATTGAGCCAGAAAGAAATGAGAGAAGATAAAGCCCAAGAAAGCACAAAGAAGCCCCTGATCACAGTACAAGGCGCCAGAAGGTATGTTGCTTTAAGTCAGGATAAACCTAAGTTAACGGTGATGGGAGCTCTGAGTCAGCCCATCTTGACGGTGAAAGGAGCACTGGCAGCGCCTATTGTCCTCAAACCGGTGACCCAACCTCCGATAGTTGATACGAAAAGGGTTCCCTGGAATTATGGGTGAACTGTGATGACCTATCATGGGAAAGAAGTGGTGGAAGATATAGATGAGGTAAGGGGTTTGACTAGGTCAGGAAGATGCTTCGTGCCTGAAAGCTTAAGAAAGTCCAAGCCAACGGTGAGTGGACCGTCATCTATCAAAAATCCTATCACCAAAGAAGAAGTCGAAGAATTTTTGAAAAAGATGAAATTGCCAGAGTATTCAATATTAGACCAGTTGAAGAAAACCCCTGCTCAAATTTCCCTTTTATCTTTGCTGTTGCACTCCAAGGAGCATCGTGATATTTTACTGAAGGTATTAAATGAAGCATATGTTCCAAGGGAGATTACAATCAACCAACTTGAGAAAATGGTTGGAAAAATCTTTGAGGTCAATCGGATCAGCTTTCCTGATGATGAACTGCCTGTTGAAGGTACAGGGCATAACCGGGGCCTTTATATTACAGTGAAGTGTGAAGATTTCTACGTCACTCATGTTATGATTGATGGAGATTCAGGTGCAAATATTTGCCCTATTTCTGCTTTGCAAAAGTTGAATATTGGTACTGACAGGATCAGGCCCAACAATGTATGTGTTAGGGCTTTCGATGGTACAAAATCACATTCCATTGGCGAAATAGAACTAATATTGACCATAGGGCCTGTTGAGTTCGCTATAGAGTTTCAAGTATTGAATGTAGACTCCTCTTACAATCTATTGTTGGAAAGGCCATGGATCCACAAGGCCAACGCGGTTGCATCTACACTGCACCAAATGATTAAGTTTGAGCATGACAGGCAAGAAGTAGTTATTCATGGTGAAGGAGATTTGTCAGCCTACGAAGATTCTTCCTTGTCTCTTATTGAAGCAAATAATGTAGAGGGGACATTCATCTATCAAATTTTTGATACTGTGCCAGTGAATTGTATCCTTGAATGGCAGGCTATACCGGGACCGCAATTGTCTTCTGCTTCTATCATGATGGTGAGTGAACTTTGGAAATACGGATTTGAGCCAAGAAAGGGTTTGGGAGCGTCTCTGCACGGCATAGTTCATCCCATATGTCCGAGCGAGAATGTGGGCACGTTTGGTCTGGGATTTGAGCCTACGGCTGAAGATCTGAAGAAAGCCAAGGGAAGGAAAAAGGAAACATGGTCACTCCCTCGCCCAATGCCACTACTCAGTGAATCATTTGTTAAGAGTGGTGTCACGAAGCATGTGGAATTTGAGGTTGAATTGGTTGATGACTTCCAGAACCTTTGTATTGAAGTTGATATGGTCGAAGAAGGAGAAGGTACCAGTATGGCAGACGTGCAATTCATAGGTCCAGCTGTCCGGCTCAATAATTGGAAAGTCACTCCTCTCCCCGTCAGAAGGGAGTTTTGGTAGTTTATTTTGTTTTTCTTTCTGTTTATCTGAGTTATTTCAGGGTTGTAATTCGGATTTTAGTTTGTTTATGTTATGTTGGCATCTATGTTTAAACCCTTCTATCGTTTTATTTAATGAAATGCAATGTCCCTTTTGTTTCATGTCTAATATATTTTGTTTTTCTTTTCATACACAGTTCTCTTTATGCTGATTCTAATGACATGACATGCATGCGGAATTTTCAGCCTAATCTTAAAATACAAACTAATCAAGATGTAATGAAGCAGGATGGGAAATATGATGAGGAAAAAACACTAGAAGAAATAAGCAAAGAGTTGGAACAGTTTGAAGACAAACCGAATCCTAATTTGAATAAGACTGAGCCAATAAATCTAGGGTATCAACAAGATGTTAGGGAAACTAAAATCAGTGTACATGCTTTGCCACAGCTAAAAAATGAAATGATTCAAGCATTAATGGATTATAAGGACGTTTTTGCATGGTCTTATGATGATATGCCTGGTTTAAGCACTGAATTAGTGGCTCACAAATTGCCAACTGATCCCGCGTTCCCTCCTGTCAAACAGAAGTTGAGGAAGTTTAAAACAGATGTAAGTATTAAAATTAAAGAGGAAATCATGAAACAACTTGAAGCCAAAGTAATTTGAGTAGCTCGCTATCCCATGTGGTTATCCAATGTTGTTCCCGTACCAAATAAAGATGGCGAAATTCGAGTGTATGTTTATTACCGTGATTTGAACAGAGCAAGTCCAAAAGATGATTTTCCACTGCCCAACATCCACATTTTGTTAGACAACTGTGCTAAACACGAGGTTGCCTCTTTTGTGGATTGCTATGGCAGATATCACCAGATCATTATGGATGATGAAGACGTGGAGAAGACATCTTTTATCACACCATAGGGAACTTATTGTTATCGAGTGATGCCCTTCGGTTTGAAAAATACTGGAGCAACATATATGAGAGCCATGACCACTATGTTTCATGACATGATGCATAAGGAGATTGAGGTCTACGTGGATGATGTGATTATTAAGTCAAAAATTCAGGCCAACCATGTAAAAGATTTAAGAAAGTTCTTTGAAAGGATTTACAGGTATAATCTCAAACTCAACCTGGCAAAATGTGTATTTGGAGTTCCATCTGGAAAGCTGTTGGGGTTTGTAGTCAGCCGTCGGGGAATTGAATTGGATCCCTCGAAAATCAAAGCCATTCAGGATTTGCCCCCGCCCAAGAATAGAACGGAGGTGATGAGTTTGCTTGGTAGAATGAACTACATTAGCAGGTTTATTGCTCAACTCACAACCACTTGTGAGCCCATATTCAAGTTGCTGAAAAAGAGTGCTGCGGTAAAATGGACTGAAGAATGTCAGGAAGCGTTCGATCGAATCAAAAGATATTTGTCAAATCCGCCTGTGCTGGTACCCCCGGAGCCTGGTAGGCCTTTGATCTTATATTTATTAGTCATGGACAATTCTTTCGGTTGTGTCCTGGGTCAACATGATGTCACAGGCAAAAAAGAGCAGGCTATTTATTATCTTAGCAAGAAGTTCACCGCATATGAGGCCAGGTATACTATTCTTGAAAGGACGTGTTGTGCCCTAACCTGGGTAGCACAGAAGTTGAAGCACTATCTCTCATCCTATACTACTTATCTCATCTCCCGCATAGATTCTTTGAAGTATATCTTTCAAAAGCCTATGCCGACAGGTCGATTGGCAAAGTGGCAAATATTGCTTATCGAGTTCGACATTGTATATGTGACTCGAACCGCCATGAAAGCCCAAGCCTTGGCAGATCATCTTGCTGAGAATCCCATCGATGAAGAGTACGAGCCATTAAAGACATATTTTCCTGACGAAGAAGTGTTGTGTGTCGATGAAGTCGTTATAGATGCTGATCCTGGTTGGAGGTTATTTTTAGATGGAGCTGTCAATATGAAAGGAGTCAGAATAGGTGTGGTTCTTATCTCTGAATTGGGACAATATTTCCCGATAACAGCACAACTTCGATTCTATTGTACTAACAATATGGCAGAGTATGAAGCCTGCATTCTTGGTTTGAGGTTAGCGGTTGATATGGGAGTCCAAGAATTATTTGTGTTGGGAGATTCGGATTTGCTCGTTCATCAAATTCAAGGCGATTAGGAGACGTGAGATTTGAAGCTCATCCCGTATCGACAATGCTTGCAGGAGCTATGTCAATGGTTTGTGTTAGTAAAATTTAGGCAGATTCCAAGGATTCGTAATGAAATTGCTGATGCTTTAGCCACTCTATCTTCAATGCTCCAACATCCTGACAAAGGCTACATCGATCCAGTGCATATACAGAGTTGTGATCAGTATGCTTACTGTAATGCGGTTGAAAAAGAGCTCGATGGAGAACCCTGGTTCTTTGATAGCAAGCGGTACATTCAGTCAGAAGAATACCCAGCATATGCCACCAACGATCAAAAGAGGACTATTAGGCGTTTGGCTAGTGGATTTTTCTTAAGTGGGGGAATCTTGTATAAGAGAACCCCAGATCTGGGACTTTTGAGGTGTGTAGATGCGAGAGAAGCCTTGGAAATCATGGTTGAAATACACTCCAGAGTATGCGGGTCGCATATGAACGGTCATGTCTTGTCAAAGAAGATTCTTCGAGCAGGTTATCACTGGCTTACTATGGAAAGGGATTCTATTCAATTTGTTTGAAAGTGTCATCAATGTCAGGTACACAGTGATCTGATACGTTCTCCTCCTGTTGAGTTACATGCAATGGCCGCTCTATGGCCGTTCGTGGCTTGGGGAATGAATGTGACGGGACTGATTGAGCCGAAGGCATCAAATGGGCATAGATTCATTTTGGTAGCCATTGACTACTTCACAAAGTGGGTAGAGGCAGTAACTTTAAAGTCAGTGACAAAGAAGGCTGTGGTAGATTTTGTTCATGCCAATATCATTTGTAGATTTGGAATTCCTAAGATGATCATTACAGACAATGCTGCCAATCTCAATAGTCATTTGATGCAAGAAGTATGTCAACAGTTTAAGATCGCACATCAAAATTCTACTCCATATCACCCAAAGGCCAATGGTGCTGTAGAAACCGCCAATAAAAATATAAAAAAGATACTGTAAAAAATGGTACAAGGGTCTAGACAGTGGCATGAAAAGTTATCGTTTGCATTGCTAGGTTATCGCACCACTGTTCGTACTTCAACAGGGAAACTCCATATTTATTGGTGTATGGGACAGAAGCAGTCATCCCTACAGAAGTTGAAATTCCCTCTCTTTGAGTCATTATAGAAGCAGAGATTGATGATGACGAATGGGTAAAAACCCGACTGGAACATTTGAGTTTGATTGAGTAAAAAAAGCTAACGTCTGTGTGTCATGGCCAGTTGTATCAGAGGAGGATGGCTCGAGCGTATAACAAAAAGGACCGTCCTAGGAATTTTAAAGTTGGTCAGTTGGTACTGAGACGTATCCTTCCTCACCAGGTTGAAGCGAAAGGCAAGTTCTCCCCTAACAGGCAAGGTCCCTTTGTTGTGAAGAAAGTGTTGCCCAATGGAGCCTTATATTTGACAGATATTGAAGGCAAAATGGCAGAAATGGCTATCAACGCTGATGCGGTCAAAAGATACTATGTATGATATTTGATCCTTTATTGAGTTTATTGCATGTTTAGTACTTGCATTTTTGAAGATTGATATGATGAAGACATTTTATTCTTCTATCCAAACATTATGTCATCCTTTGTTTACCCGTTTTGAGCTTCGTTTTATTTTTCTTTCATATCCCTCTTTTGGAATCAAAATAGAGTCAAAGATAAATGTCAAGAAAATAAAAATAAAAGAAAGAGTTTGAAAATAAAAAAAAATCAAAACAAAGAACAAGTTGATAGAACTACGTGCGACCTGATTCTCCTCTCTCGGGAGTGAGATACGTAGGCTGTCCTATTTCGAGCTCGGTCCAACCAAATAAAGATTTAAGATTCACCCAGTCTTCAAAACTGGGGCATGAGTTAATGTGTTGTTTGAGTCGGTTCCAAAAGTTGTAAGTCCCACCCCCACCTCAAGTATTGTTTGAGCCTATTAGCATCTTTTCTAACCTTAACCAAAAGCCAAGTTACAACCAAAGAAAGCCCTTCAGTTCAATTTTTGATAATGTTAAGGCTAAGCATGCAATGGATATTATGATACATTGTGAGGTACCACTTGTCTTCCTCAGCATAAGAAATCAGGAAAGAAATACAAAAATGAGAGAGTCTTATTAGTGAAAACCCCCTTGGGCATCATAAGGCGATGGTGAGTTGAGAGAAAATGAAATGAGAGAGTCTTATTGGTGAAAACCCCCTTTGGCATCATAAGGCGATGGTGAGTTGACAGAAAATGAAATGAGAGAGTCTTCTTCGTGAAAACCCTCACGGGCACCGTAAGGTGACGGAGAGTTCAAGAGAAAAGCGAAAAGTGAAAAGAAAGAGATGTGTCGGCGAAAGTCTTTTAAGATGTCGTCAATCAAATGTGATGCATAAGTCCAATGGATTTGAAGAAGCGGTTCAGCGGCAAACGGCACGAACTCAACGATAAATGGGGAGTCTGGATTGAAAGATCAGGCAGCTCAATCCAAAATGCATGTCATACTCATTGGAGTTGGTTGTCGTATTCAGATAAGTTTTCTTTTTGAATCTGGGCCATTGCCCTTTTCTTTCACTTACATATTCATGCTTTTTGTCTTTTTGTGTCATTTATCAAAATAAAAATCACCATAATTTCTCTATATTTTAAGTCAAGTCTGTGTCAAAACAAGCGAGAAAGAATTTCAAAATTCACTACCAGTCTTTCCAATTATACGAGGAAAAGCCAAGGAACAACACAAGAAAGAAATATGACCATAACTCAACACGAAACAAAGAAAGTCTATCAACCGACAGGCTGTTGGATTCGTGGAAACATTCAGATTTGGGAAAGGGGTGCGCCTCAGAGGCATGGTAAAATGGAAACACATCGTTTGAGCCAGAACTCATTTTCCTCAATCTGGATCTGGGTCAATGATGCGGCAAGACAGGGCAAGTGTTAGCGATTTAGAACAAAGATGAAAGGAATGAGTGTTGGGCAGATACCTGAGAGGCCAAGATCTGCAAACCACCACTAAGTTTTTAACTAACAAATTTTCTTTGTTGAAATAGGGGCAAATTCGCTTCACTTAATTCAGCTACCATTGGAAATGCACACCCATGGAATTTTACTTTCTGTTCAGGACCCTCCTGAAAAATGGAATTTTACTTTCTGTTCAGGACCCTCCTGAAAAATGGGAATTTTACTTTCTGTTGAGGACCCTCCTGGAAAATGAGATTTTACTTTATGTTCAGGACCCTCCTGAAAAATGGGATTTTACTTTATGTTCAGGACCCTCCTGGAAAATGGGATTTTACTTTCTGTTCAGGACCCTCCTGAAAAATGAGATTTTACTTTCTGTTCAGGACCCTCCTGAAAAATGGAATTTTACTTTATGTTCAGGACCCGCCTGAAAAATGGGATCTTACTTTCTGTTCAGGACCCTCCTGGAAAATGGGATTTTACTTTATGTTCAGGACCCTCCTGAAAAATGGCATTTTTACTTTATGTTCAGGACCCTCCTGAAAATGGGATTTTACCTTATGTTCAGGACCCTCCTGAAAAATGGAATTTTACTTTATGCTCAGGACCCTCCTGAAAAATGGGACGTTACTTTCTGTTCAAGACCCTCCTGGAAAATGGGACAACGCTTTCAAAAAAAAATACTACTTTACTATAATTTTTGGGATAATTTTCGTTCTAGTTTTAATTTTGGGTTTTAGGAGCCCGCCTGAAGAACAGGGTGATGAAATAGCAAGTCAGGAGCCCGCCTGGAGAACAGAGTAAAGAAAGGAAAAGTCAAGCAACAAAGTGATGGAATAGCAAGTCAGGAGCCGGCCTGAAGAATAGGGTGAAGAAACGAAAAGTCAAGCAACAAAGCGAAGCAATTGAAATCCAAGCAACAAGTTGAAAGAAATTGCAAGTCAGGAGCCCGCTTGAAGAATAGGGTGATGAAAGTCGATTCAAGAACCAATAGAAACTGTATAGATAGGATTTTTGTAATTTCATTTATGTTTTAACCTGTAATTTTCATTTTTGATGTAATAACAGAGCCGCGGACCGGAACCTCGATAGAACCTCACTCGACTCTCCAACTTGGTATAGTCCACCTCCGTCCAATCCTTTGAGATACTCGTCACTTAATCCCCTTATAACTAGGGTGGGTAGGATGTCCTAAGTCAAGACCTGGTTTTCCTCTTTCCCCTTGCTTCGTGCTTTTAAATAAAGGATAGGACGAAATTCCGCCTCGTCGTCTACTGCTTTGTATGAAAACACCATGTGTTTACATCCAAAGGGGACATGACGTAGACACGTGATTTCGTCCTCTTAAAGTTTAATTTTTATTCGCTTTTACCCATTTTTATTTTATCCTACCGTGTACCCTCACCCATGTTATTATACCCTCACAAAATACAAAAAATAACAAACTCCCTAACAAATCCTATCCTATCCTAACCCCTACATCTTATCCTAACAACCTACCCAATCAAAATAAAACACATCTACCCTACCTCACTACCCCACCCTCACCTCATATATACACACATACACACAAAACTTAGAATGGACCTCAGCATACAAAAAAAAGGGGTCGAACTCTCTCTTTCCTTCTCTCTAGACTCTCACTCTCTCTCTCAACAAACTTCGCCGGCGACCAACCAAACGAACCCATTGGCATCCATGACTGACGTCGTCCATCTCAACACCGGCTAGCCTTCTCTTCCCCTCTCCCTCGACCGCTACACCGTCAGCAACCATCGACGACCTAAGCCACCACGCTGCCATCGCCATCACCTGCGAGAATCCAACCAGCAAACTAGTGTCGCTACCATTGCGAATTCACCGCCTCCAGACGCCTCCGAGCCCCCCTCCGTTCTCCTCCAGCCGCCGCTCAGATCCGGCTTCCTCCTTCGTCGTCTGCATCACCGGAGGGGAAACAGTGAGATCGGAGAAACAGTGAGATTCGAGTGAAAGAGAGATTTGAGTGAAGAGAGATTCGAGTGAAAGAGAGATTCGAGTGGGAGAGAGAGATCAAAACAGAGAGAGGGTAGTGCGACTGGATTCCGACAACGTCCATCGGAATCGTGTTTGTGTTCGATTCTGTTTAAAATTGGGTCAGGCGCGGGTTTTGGTCTTGCATTCTGTTCTTGGTCAATCATTATTTTGGACTAGATTTCGTCGTTGTTCTTTCTGAACTAGGCGAATCGGTCGTTTGAATTTGGGTTACGTTGAAATCAGTTGTAGGTTTTCGTTACTACGACATTTTGGTCTGATGTGGTGATTAAATCGAGTTCGGAATTAGGCTGTTTTTGCTGTTTGGGTTGGGGTATATCAAATTTGGATTAGTTTCGTTGTTGTGGTCTGATTCGAGGCTTTTTGGTGCGCGGATTTCGTCTTTTGATTGACTGATATTTGGAATAAAGTCGTCATCGAGGTCTAATTCTACTCTTTACCTCTTTTGTTTTATTGTTGATGGTATCCGATGCATTGATTCTAATATTGTGTGTCGGTTGATTCATGATGATGTGGATTGTTTGTTCTGGTTTGGTGTTTTAATTCCCTTGATTGTGGATTGATTATGGATTATGTGATGAGATGATATCTTGTTTGGAGAATTAAGATTGATTGTTTGGGGGTGGGAATTAAAAGTTGCTAAAATGAATGTTGATTAATTTTGATGCATGGATAATGTTAAATACGATAGAATTGTGATATGTTGAACTTGGATAGGCAAATGTAGGCCGTATAGTCAAATTTAGAAACAACGATTTATTGGAATATTTGAATATGTGCGTGAATGGTTCGTTTTACTTTATCGTTAGAAAAATTCAATTGTATAATTTGGACGGGGAATGCCCCGAAGTATCTGTATATATTTATTCACCGGGGAATGCCCCGAGGTGTCATGTACCCGGAGGATGTTCGTGGTGAAGGCCCAAGGTGTCGGATAGAGCATCAGTTTAGGATTAGCGTAGGTTTACTTTCAGTGTCTTTTTATTTCGGGTTGTAATAATTAGACTGGACTTTACATTTCGGATTGTTTTGTTTTGTTTCATTATTTTGCGTGCTTTTGGTGTGGTTTATACATTTCATAATGCCAAAATAGTTGATACACTCTACCAAGCGACCGTGGTTGAACCACGGGATCGAGGGGTGCCTAACACCTTCCCTTCGGTCAACAGAATTCCTTAGCCGGAATCTCTGTTCGCAAGCCAGTTTAAGAGTCAAATGGTTTCGAAAAGGATTTTCCAAAGGTGACTTGGCACACCGGATTATGTCAAATGGCGACTCTGAATAAAAAAATGTAAATAATCCTTTTTCGAAACAAATTTTCGTTTCTTGTCACTTAAATAATAAAACCCTTTCGGACTTAAAACGAATCTTTTTTTAGAGTACGTAAAAAGGGGGTGTGACATCCGCCACTACTACCTCACGTACAAATAGAAAAACATCAGTCAATGCTGATAACTTCTTAGTAAAGTTGCACTTTACCATCCCAACGGCCTCTACTCTAGCCCTTATACTACTTCGACAAAAACTATACAAACGATTATCAAGCCCAGCAGCCCCTCTAAGAAGCTTACAAAACTCTAATACTATCGGAGTGCATACATTGCACAGAGATGCAGGTAACATAGTCCTAAATGAATTAACAAATGCACAAATGGATTCATAAGCAGTAGATTTCTTCGCATTATCTTGAGACATATAAAGCGTTACCAAAGCTGCAGGAGCCGATGATGAAACGAACAATTCCATTAGTTCACGTGCCTTTTTAATATTATCTTCTGGAGTCATAGTTGTGAACTGTATAAGCAACATTGTTATACGATCAGAATCCGGAGATAAACAAATGCAATTGCTTTTCGACATATGTAAGACTAGTGAAACTAAGTCATCGATGAGCTGCCGCGCTTGTGGATCTTTTGTGCTTAGCATTCGACCAACAAGCTGCATGGTCGTATCATGTTGGACACCACGGTTGTCCAATGTTTGTTCTGACCTAAGCTGTTTTCCGCGATACATTAGTCGTTGATCACATGCTGGTATAGCGGTGATCAACGTGATTTTACTCTGAATGACTTCCACCAAGTCCGTTGATTGAGCTCGTATAACTAGGGTTTTTCCTAAGGGAAACAACCTAACGAAGAACTGAATCTGATAACTAGGTTTTCTCTTTTGCTTTTTTCGCTTTCTGATATGGCGAGACAAAGAAGGAACTTGATGAACCTTACGCTGGTTGATGGTGGATATACGGAGGTTGTAGACGGAGGTGCCACGGTGGTAGAGGGTGGTGCTACGGAGGTTGTAGATGGCATTGGTCATGGCGAAGTGAAGCTATAAAGGGTTTTGTGAGGAGGGGTTTCATTACAGCTAAATACTGTTGTTAAATAAGTAATGTTTTTAACTTAGGCATAAACTTCCGAAACTATTTTTTCCTTCCTACTAGAATACAGGAAATAGTATTTTTACTAACTTATCCATAATTAAATATTTTGAAGCAAAAGTGATTCCCTAATAATGTAAAACTCCATGCATTAATCCAAGCGTGATTTTGAAAGAATAAATATATGGTCTTTGGTTTTTTTGGGGGGGTCAAATATACTCCTAAACTTTGCGCAAAGATTCAGATATACCCTCCATTAAAAGTTTAGCTCATCAACGCCCTTGCCGTCCAAGTTTTGGTCCATATATACCCCTATTATCAAGTTTAGGTCATATATACCCCTATTGTCAAGTTTTGGGCCATATATACCCCTATCATCGTTAATTGCTTTATTGAAATTTTCCAACCCCCTTTTCCTTTTTTTTCCTTATTAAATTATATTTGTCACATCATTTTTTTATTGCGACATCACATATAATTAAATCCACCCCTTCTTCTATATATTAAACGTCCGTCAAATACTCTCATCTATCTCACAATCTCTTTAAATTTTCTCTAATTTGTCGAAACTCCTTTGTTGTATTTTCAGATTCTTTCATAACCACTCCTCTCATACATACATACATACATACATACATACATACATACATACATATGTACGTACGTACGTATAAAGGATATCCTATTAACTGACCACTTGCTTTTGCTGTCTCTATATGGGTTGCCTCTTTCACACTTGTACATCTCAATTTCTCACTTGAGTTTTCCTTATTCTTTTAATTCTTGATGTTGGAATTGATGGTAGTGCGAAAGATGGAGCTGGTTGATGATACTAAAATATTTTACAATTGATAAGTACTTTAATTCTTGATTTTTATCGCAATTGTGCATTGAGTTTTTATGGGGTGTTCTTGACTTTTTTCATTTTTTACTTACTGATTCTTGGGGTTATTTAAGAATCAAAAAACACAACAAAGGAATTTCAGCAAATTAGAGAAAATCCAAAAAGATTGTGGGGTAGATGGAAGCATTTGACGGGTGGTAAATACTTAGAAGAAGGGTGAATTTAATTTAGGCATAATACATAAATATGACCCTAAACTTGACACCAAATTATTATAACTTTGACCTTAAACTTTGATAGTGCAGAAATATGATCTTTAACTATTCAAAATCTGAACAAATATGACCTCCGATTTTGTAACTTGCATGCGTAAGTTTCACTTGCGCCTATTTGGATATGTAACCCAATCATACGGTGCCACATCATTAAAAGGGCTAACTGGGAGGACTTTTGATCTGGAACTTAAAACGACGTTGTTTTGCTTCTATAAGTTAAAACGACGTCGTTTTGATTATTATTATTATTATTATTATTATTATTATTATTATTATTATTATTATTCTACTACTATTTCTACATATTACGTACTACTATTGCTTCTATTAGTATATCACTGCTACTACTACGACGACGACTAATTATTATTATTATTATTATTATTATTATTATTATTAATAATAATAATAATAATAATAATAAAAATAATAATAATAATAACAATATTTTAATAAAATCTTCATCTTAATAATGTTTTATTAATAACGTTAATTTAATATACTACTACTACCCTTAATAACGTTTTAATAACGCTAATTTAATATACTACTACTACTGCCCTTAACAACCTTTTATTAATAACGTTAATTTAATATACTACTACTACTGTTCTTAATAACGTTTTATTAATAACGTTTTAGTAACGTTAATTTAATAACATTTTAATAACGTTAATTTAATAATATTTTTAAAATATTAATTTAATAACTTTAATTTAATAACATTTTATTAAACTATAATTTATTTATTTATTATTAGTATAGTTTCATCTTTGAGCTGAAAATAATGAAAAAACAATAGTGAAAAGTCATTTAAATATATAAAAGGGAATTAGTAAGGGCATAATAGTCATTTTACCCCTTTTTTTTCTTGTTGGAACACTCAAATTTTTAGCCCGACGCGCCCAATTTTGTGTGTACAACACGCGTTTTGCCACATAGGATTGAAGGTCATATTTGTACAGTTTTGAATAGTTAAAGGTCATATTTGTGCACTATCAAAGTTTAAGGTCAAAGTTATAATTTGGTGTCAAGTTTAGGATCATATTTATGTACTATGCCTTTAATTTAATGTGACGTGACAATTAAAAAGTGATGTGAAAAATATGATTTCTTACAAAAGGAAAAAGGGGGTTGGAAAATTTTAGCAAAGCAATTAACGGCAACAAGGGTATATATGGTCCAAAACTTGACAACGGAGGTATATGTGGCCAAAACTTGACAATAGTGTATCTATGACCCAAAACTTAATAACAGGGGTATATATGGCCCAAGACTTGAACGGCAAGGGCATTGGTGAGTTAAACTCTTAACGGAGGATATATCTGAATGCTTTCGCAAAGTTTAGGGGCATATTTGATTCTTTTTTCTTTTCCTTTTTAATAAATTGAATATTCCCTACTACTCTTTCATTCCACAATAATTGAATTGTTGGAATATGACATAATTTTTAAGAAAAAAAAAAATTAGGATATAAATTATAAATTACTCTTCACTATTATCGTTTTAATTTTTGTTAAATTATTCTCTTAGAAAATATGAAGCACTTAAGAACCTCATTAAATGAACGGGTAAAATTAAAATAAATTTCTAACATGTCTCTTGAGAAATGAACAATTCATTTATTTTGACCTTTAAAAAATAGCTCAACACTTATTTATTTTGGAATGAAGAGAGTAATATAAAACTCCATGTATTAAAACAAGCTTAATATTGAAAGGCAAAACTTTACATATAGACACTTAGACTCCTCCTAACTTCATGGTCTAAGTTTTACTAATTAATTCTATATGAAAAAAAAAACGTATATAGCAATTATTAGATAGAAAAGTATAACTTATAGAATAACTTTCATTTTTTCAAGTTATAGCCAATCTTATAAAAAAATAAAAATATTTTTTTCTTTTTCCTTTAAATTTAAAAAAGTAATTACTGAAAAGAAAAATAAAGATTTAGTACCACTAATATGCAATAATCCTTCCTTAAATATAGTTATCCTTAATTAATGATATCAATCCACCTCAAATTCCTCTAACCGTTTTTCTTTTCTTCTATTTTAATGCTTCCATTAAAAGTTTACATCTCCATACACTACCTTCTTTTTATACACCATTTCGTTGTTCCAGTCACAAATTGGTATCATCTAAATTTATACACTACCTTCTTTATAAATTTTGATTGCAACGAGGAACCACTACAAGCACTCAACAACGGCTACCAATCACCAAATTAAGACCTTTCAAATGGTAAAGATCCTCCACAGAAGTATGGTTATTGCTCCCTTGGGGCTATTCCATAAATTGGTATCACCTAAACTTAATATCACAATCCATAAATATTAATTTTTATATTTATTTCATACAAATGTGACATGTAAAAAAACACTTTATAAACTCATTCCATTCAATTTATAATGGTCAAACCCATCGGCGGCCCCTTAAACTTAGCACGATCTTTCACTTTGACACCTTAAGTGGACGTTGTTCACTTTTGACACCTCAAGTAGTCATAAAGTGTGTCACTTTGGCACCTTTCGGCACCAACTTTAGTGTGTGAATTACACGCGCTTCCAGCATGGATTAAGTGGCCAATTAATTCGTGCCAACTAATTTTAAAGGTCACATCATTATTTACACCCACAATTTTTTAAAAAATAAAAAATAAAGGATCAAAATACATGGCTAAGTGTCCAATAAATTAACGACACATGATTTTTTAATAAAATAGTTACAAAAAAGCCCACATCTTCCCCATCTAACCTTTTTAAGTTCAACCTCCATTAATGGAAGTTGAACCTCCATTAATGGAGGTAGAATTTTCCAGAAAAGAAAACATACCTCCTCATTCGCTGAGGATGATAGATCCGCCTTAAAAGCTTCACGAATTCAGACATGGAGAAAGAGGAGGCCAATGTTCAGTTAAAAAATTATTTAACGGAAGAAAACATAAATAATTAAATCCTTCTTAGGCCATGTAGTTTGTTGATATTTAAGGTTTTTTTCTTTGATCAATTTTTCTTTTGATTCTTTCATACAAGTAAAGAATCCACTATCCTTGTGGAAAAGTAAAAAAAAATTGTATTTGCCCTCCTAAATAATTTCACTTTTCTTTGCACGCTTTGTGTTTGATAAAATTCCCCAAAGAAGTAAATCATTGAATTTTTAGTGATTCTTTGCATTTTTGAGGAGTTTTGGAGAAATATTGATTTGGGTATTTCTTATTAAAGTCATATGTGTCTGTTGAATGAGTAAAAGAAAATGAAGTAGAAAGGAGTATTTTGTTGTGTTCTTTATGTGGGTTGATAGAATGAACATTTTTTTCTTTTGGGTGTTAATAATGTCGTGGGTGGAAGAGGAGAATTTTGGGTTGCTGTTTTGGGTGTAATTTGATTGATGTTAGTGTGATAGTGTGTTCCATTGATTCTTGAAAAATTCAACCTCCATTAATGGAGGTTAAGGTAAAGAAAAATTGTGCGGAGAAGATGAAATTTTAAAAATCTTTATGTATAATTTTAAAAAAATTTAATGATGAAAAAATTACGAAAATACCCCTGAAACCACTCAAAAGCGAGCGTAATACACTCTCTTTATTGAATCAGCAAAAAGTACTAAAGTGACACAGTTATGGTTACTTGAGGTGTCAAAAGTGAACAACGTCCAGTTGAGGTGCCAAAGTGAAAGATCGTGTCAAGATTGGGGGGCTACCGATGGGTTTGACCATTTATAATCTTAAGTATATCTTCTTAATTGAATATCACAATCACATTATACTCATTCCATATAAATATAACATGTAAGAAACTATTTTATAAACCTTGAATGTAATATTGATATTATACAGGTTTCATACATGAAATAATTCAAAAAATACAAGTTTGTATATTTATTTCATACACTAAAATAAATAATAACGTTAATATTTGGTGAAAGTCGATTTCTATACCAACTTCTGCAATCATTATACTTATTTCATACTGATTTTATACAGAATTCATACATGAAACAGTTTAATAAGTATATACAAGATAATTTTCACTATATTATTTTTATGAAAGATTACAATCTATATTTAAATCCTTATTTATGTTGTTACCAACACAAATTGATTGTTCAATATTTTTTTCTCAAATATTCATTGACATATCTTTTATTGTTATATACAATGAGTATTTAATAAAGAAATTGACAATACTCCTTATATCATATTATTTTTAAAGAACAAAAGGAAAAATAGAAGAAAGAGGATTTCTGATGAAGGAGAACAAATCGTTGGTTGAATAATGATTCATAATGGAACAAATCGTTGGTTGAATATTCTAGAACTTCTATGCAAAGGAGTAGAATCGAATTTTTGTTTAGACATGATACACAATGGAGAATGAAAAAAACAAATATATTAATTTTATGTTTTTCGGAAAGAAGATGAATATTATCTTAAACCCACTTTTTTCAATGAAGAAGATGAATATTATATGAAATCCATTTTTTTCAATCTTGTATTTTCAATGGAAGAATATGAATATTATATGAGTAAGTTAATGGAATCAGAATTTTCAATAAATTTTTGAAAGGTTGAGTATTAGAAGGAAGAAAGAGAATATATATTTACCATAATTATCAATACACAATTTAAAAGGAATATTGATTACAACCCTATAAATATGGAAGTGATTTTAAATTATATAATTAAAAACGAATTTTGAAAATGCAATTAAAATAATATATCTTTTAATAAGTTGCTATAACTTGTAACTAAATTGCTATTAATGCAATTATCTAAAAGTGTTACTAAAATTTGTTATTTTAGATCTAATAATTTCCCTAATACTATAGGGATAATTTTCTCTAAATAAAATATCAAAAATTTTAACCAAAAAAAAAAATAGTTAGACAGAATTACTGGCCATCAAAAGTTGTAATTCTGTCTAACTACAAAATTGCTGAATCAAATAAATTAATGGCATGGTTTCCCGGCATAAATTTTTAAAATTTTTTGAAATAAAATTTACATATTTAAAAACTATATAAAAAAATATAGATAAGACATTATTACCTCCTCAAACTATAGCCTAACATTGCTACGATATACCTTTAACTTCATGGGGTCCTATTACCCCTAAACTCAATTTTAATGTATCATTGTCCACCTTTTGTGCCTACGTGGAAACTTTTATGTTTATGTGGAACCTTTTACGACTTACCTTAATTGCAAGTTCTTTATTCAATGTAAGCACAAAAGGTGGAAAATAATACAGTAAAATTGAGTTAGGGATAAAAGGATCTCCGTGAAGTTAAGTTGTGTCGTAGCAACTTTGGCTATAGTTTGAAGGTAATAGTGTTTTATCTCAGTAAAAAGTACTATAGTTTGGTCATTCAAGATATTTAAAAGATCTACGAAAAAAAATGATG
>NC_061122.1:223123545-223131057 GCF_002878395.1 Capsicum annuum | reverse complement strand
GGGTTCTTGTCATCAGTGGCGGGTTCATAAGTGAACATACAAACTAATCGAAGGGGGTCAACATCTAATATATATACACAAAAAATAATTTTAACCATGCATATATAGCATAATTTTTCGCCGCAAACCCCCTCGGCAAAGGGTAGCTCCGCCCTTGCTTGTCATTATAGGTTACTATATGAGGCCTCAGCCAATGACAATGCTCCAATGGAGCAACTAAATTACTAAAACCAATAAATGGAGGCCACGTGGAGAAGTCGTTGTTGATTCCAGCTAATATCCCTGTACCTTTCAAGTCCGCACGGGCTTGTCCGTGCACCTGAGTGAGTACCCTTCTGACACTTAGACCGAGTTCGATACATCAAGAAAGTGGAGCTTGCAGCCACATTTGTCGTAGTATGTTGTGCTATTTCCTTCTACGGGTACGCAGAATTTGTATGTGTAGAACAACAACTTCAACTTTAGTTCTATGTTTAAAAATAAGAACACAATGAAGTGCAGTAAATACCCTCAATACAAGATCAAAGTGATCTTTTTAAGAGGTGTATTTGAATTTTAGAAATAAAGATGAAAACAGAAATGTCCAAGTCGCGCGAATTCACGGACTTTCCTTAAGGAAATAATTCCCCTCACTGTACCCGAGGTTGCGGAATTTTTCTCTCAGGATAAAATGGCCAAACGAACCAATTCTAGCGGTGCCTCAAACAACTGGAATATCTTCGAATGCACAGAACGTTTTTATTGATCACACAGAGTATTTTTGAAGTCAGAAAGAATTTGTATTCTGAAAATTCCGTATCTAAACCTGAGAATGAAAGCAGATTTATATAGCCATAACATGCCTCTTTGAAAAGGTGGCATTGGTTCAATTATATGGTATGTCTTTTTTTGGAAATTCATGTCCGTTCATCCAAAGAACATGCCTTTTCCCGAACAGGCATACCAGTTCACGAAATAGTGGCACTAATTCGATGAAGTATTGCATCAGTTTGAAACACTGTTTCGAATTCTACATGCATGTATAAATGGAGGTTCGAAACACTGCAGGAAAAAGAAAAAAATTACTGCGTTTGAGTTTTCCCTTTGGTATTTTTTGGAATTCAAATAAAGTTTGTCAAAAAGATAGATCTCATCGATCGATCATTATCCAAATCCAAAGCCGAGCTGAGCGAGCGACGATAATGACGGCGCGAGGCATCTCTATTTTCTTGCCTCACGTATCATGTGGAGTAAGTGTTCATTATTATAAACACTCCAAAGCTCCCTTCTCCTACCAATGTGGGAGACTTAGTGAACTTTCCAATTTTGGGAGTACACTTTCCAAATCGGTGTCTCCTTTCCTCCACCATTTTTCTCTTCATTTTCCATTCACACTTTCTTCACACTTTGAACCCAACAATCCCCCACATAAATGGGGAATGGCTATTTTTCATAAAAGTTTTACGGAAAAGTATGTGATCATCAAGCAAAGACTGATTGCATCTGGATAAGTGGGTTTCCCTTTGAACTTTACGTAGTGAACATGCATCGGATGCATTTGGTCAATCGATAGATTTGATATCTTTGAACCGTCGAAATTTAATGTACACCTAGACAATACATGTCACACAACCAGTCTTTTAACGTTTATGATTCTTACAGTTTTGTTCTTTTCAGCCATGAACACATCCCGATTTCATGAGAGATTAGAGAATAGGCCTTTACTAACATTCTCCTTGAAGCAGCTTCCACTTCTCCCTCACATAGGTGATTTCTAAACGTTCAATCCTATAGATTAAACTATTTGGTCAAATCTACCAAATTTAGATAATTATTAAAAGACTTTTCACTGTAAGTCTTATCCTTGATTACTATACATTGTCTACATCGTGAGAATGAGTTGGGTAATTGACAATTTTGAACCTGTCAGATACAACTTTTTTTGATCTCCTTGAACCTAGCTCTTGGGATCTCCAGTCTGCTAGGTAGAGTTACCGCCATGCTGACTTGTCCTAGGCGTTAAACCCATTCCCTTGGATGTCCTTTCCACTCCTTCTCTAGATAGGCCTTTTGTAAGTGGATCCGACACATTATCCTTTGACTTTACATAGTCAAGAGTGATAATAACACTAGTGAGAAGTTCCCTAACGGTATTATGTCTCCGTCGTATGTGACGAGATTTACCGTTGTACATCATGCTCCCTGCCCTACCTATTGCCGCTTGGATATCACAGTGTATACATATTGGTGTCACTGGCTTGGGCCAATAAGGAATATCTTCTAAGAAATTTCGGAGTCATTCTGCTTCTTCACCGGCTTTATCCAATGCAATAAATTTAGATTCCATTGTAGAGCGAGCAATATAAGTCTGTTTGGATGATTTCCAAGAGACTGCTCCTCCACCAATAGTAAATACATATCCACTTATGGATTTTACTTCGTTTGATCCGGTGATTCAATTTGCATCATTATATCCTTCAAGTACCGCAGGATGTTTATTATAATGCAAAGCATAATCTTGAGTGTATTTAAGATACCTCAAAACTCTTTTCACTGCCATCCAATAAGTTTTGGTGGGATTACTCGTGTACCGATTCAATTTAATAATAGCACATTCTATGTCTGGTCGTGTATAGTTTATTATATATATTAAACATCCCAATACTCTTGCGTACTCCAATTGTAAGTCACTTTCACCTTCATTCTTTCGAAGTGCAAGGTTCACATCCAATGGAGTCTTGGCAATACCGAATTCCATATATTTGAACTTGTCAAGTACTTTTTCAATATAATGAGACTGTGACAATGCTAACCCTTGTGGAGTTCGATGGATTCTTATACCTAAGATCACATCTGCAACTCCAAGGTCTTTCATATCAAACTTGCTCTCGAGCATTCGTTTGGTTGCATTTATGTCAGAAATGTCTCTGCTGATGATCAACATATCATCCACATATAAACAAACAATGACTTGGTGATTTGGAGTGTCTTTAATATAAACACATTTATCACATTCATTTATCTTGAACCCATTTGCCAACATGGTTTGGTCAAACTTCGCATGCCATTGTTTAGGTGTTTGTTTTAGTCCATACAATGACTTAATAAGTCTACACACCTTATTCTCCATCCCTAGAACCACAAAACCCTCAGGTTGTTTCATGTAAATTTCTTCCTCCAATTCTCCATTTAGGAAAGCGGTTTTCACATTCATTTGATGGATTTCAAGACCATATACCACAGTCAAGGCAATTAACATTTGAATCGATGTTATCCTTGTTACTGGTGAGTATGTATCAAAGTAATCAAGGCCTTCTCTTTGTTTGAAGCCTTTTACTACAAGTCTTGCCTTGTATTTGTCAATAGTACCATCCGTTTTCATCTTCCATTTGAAGATCCATTTAGAACCTAAAAGTTTATTTTCGAGAGGAAGATCAACCAATTCCCATGTATGGTTGCTTAAGATTAAATCAGTCTCACAATTGACTGCCTCTTTCCAAAAGGATGAATCCGAAGATGCCATCGCTTCCTTAAATGTTTGAGGCTCATTTTCTAAGAGAAATGTTACAAAATCCGATCCAAATGAAGTAGACGTTCTTTGACGTGTACTACGTCTTGGATTTTTTTCATTATGTACATTCTCACTTGGTTCATCTCGAGGTCGTCTAAATCCTCCACTCAACTGTTCATGTCTAATTTTATACGGGTAAATATTTTCAAAGAATTCAGCATTGTCTGATTCAATTACCGTATTTTCATTAATATCCGGATGTTCGGATTTATGAACCAAAAATAGACATGCTTTACTGCTTTTAGTATATCCTATAAACACATAGTCCACCGTCTTAGGTCCTATCTTAACCCTTTTGGGCATAGGAACTTGGACCTTTGCTAGATACCCCCACACTTTGAAATATGTCAAGTTGGATTTTCTTCCTTTCCATTTTTCATAAGGAATGGATTGTGTCTTTGTATGGGGAACTCTGTTGAGTATACGATTGGCTGTAAGGATAGCCTCCCCCCATAAATTTTATGGTAAACCGGAACTTATAAGCAATGCATTCATCATTTCCTTCAAAGTTTGATTTTTTCTTTCCGCAATTTCATTAGATTGAGGTGAATACGGGGCCGTAGTTTGATGGACGATTTCATTCTCTACACATAATTGTGCAAAGGGAGATTCATATTCTCCGCCCCTATCACTTCTTATCATTTTGATCTTTTTTTCTAACTGATTTTCAACTTCAGTTTTATATTGCCTAAACGTATCTATTGCTTCATCCTTACTATTTACCAAGTAGATATTACAGTATCTAGTACAATCGTCAATAAAAGATATGAAATATTTTTTCCCACTACGTGATGGTGTTGACTTCATATCACAAATGTCAGTGTGTATTAAGTCTAAGGGATTGAAATTTCATTCAACGGACTTATAAGGATGCTTTGCATACTTTGATTCCACACATGTTTGACACTTTGATTTATTGCACTCAAAGTTTGGCAAAACTTCTAAGTTAATCAGTTTTCGTAACATTTTGTAATTAACATAACCTAAACGTTCATGCCATAAATTATAGGACTCCAGCAAGTAAGAAGAATTTGAAATTTTATTTATTTCAACAGTCATTACATTCATCTTATAAAGGCCTTCCGTCAGATAGCCTTTTCCTACATACATTTCTCCATTGCTAATTACAATTTTTTCAGAAACGATTACACATTTGAATATGTTCTTGTCAAGACCTTTCCTGAAGTCATTTTCAAGCATATTTTTCCCGTTCCTTCTACCTTATCAGTAGCGTAGTAAGCTATGTAGATTATTTCTTCTACTTGAACTGGAGCGAATGACGAAAACAACTCTTTGTTGGCACATACATGGCGGGTGGCACCAAAATCCATCCACCATTTGCAAGGATTCCCCTCCAAGTTGCATTCTGAGAATATAGAACACAGATCATCGCATTCTTTGTTGGATTCAATCATATTTGCTTGATCCTTCTTCTTGCCTTTCTTCGGTGCTCGACAATCTGTGGACTTGTGGCCAATCTTGCCACAATTGAAGCATTTTCCCATGAATTTCTTCTTGGGTTGATGGCTTCCTTGTTCAGGTTTCTTACTTTTCTTAGAATTGTTTTGGTCATCTTCTACAGTATGTGCTTCATTAATTGTAGAATTTCTTTTTGACCTTCTCTCGGCATCTTTATTGTCCTCTTCAATACGCAGTCGAACAATAAGATCTTCGACAGTCATCTCCTTCCGTTTATGCTTCTAGTAATTTTTGAAGTTTTTCCACAAATGTGGTAGCTTCTCAACTATCGCTACTACTTGAAATGCATCATTCACAATCAAACCTACAAAACAGTTTATGTGAGTATTAAGAAACTTTTTAATTTGTTCAACTAAGGTATTTTTCAAAGATATACCTTCTGCTAGGAGATCATGTATGATGACTTGCAACTCCTGCACTTGAGAGACAGCCGATTTGCTATCTATCATTTTAAAGTCCAGAAATCGTGCAATAAGAAATTTCTTAATTCCCGCATCCTCTGTTTTATATTTTCGTTCAAATGCCCCCCACAATTCCTTCGATGTCTTAGTTCCATTGTAAATATTTTAGAGGTCGTCTTGGAGACCACTCAGAATATAATTCCTGCAAAGGAAGTCTGAATGTTTCCAAGCTTCTACAATTACGAAACGCTCTTTGTCCAAGGTTCCCTCGAGCACCTCAGAAGCGTCTTCGCTAGTGAACCGTTGCAGACACAACGTGGTGAGGTAAAAGAATATCTTTTGCTGCCATAGCTTAAAGTCAATACCCACAAATTTTTCGGGCTTCTCCGCCAGTGCCATTGTAGGCGGAGCATTTGTGCGACTTGATGTGGTAATATTAGTTGCCCCCACAAAAGTTGCCGCATCTTGGATTTGACTATCGCTTGTCATTTTTCCTGTCAACACAAGACAAAAAATACTTAGTATTTTCAGAATACTATTTATAACGTTAAGAAACTTTAAACTTTTCTTCTTGTTTCTAGTTGACAATGAAGTTTTTATGACTTCCAATTGTCAACCGAATGATCTTTAACTTTTCATAAAGTTTTTATGACTTCCTGAAGTTTTTATGACTTCAAATCACTAGTTAAGTTCAGGCGGAGTAGGAAGTTAAAACTTTAATCTCCAAAAACAAGCAATACAGATTCTATAATAATAAATTATTTCCTTAAGATTGTTATTTCCTTCTACGGGTACGCAGAATCTGTATATGTAGAATAACAACTTCAACTTTAGTTCTATATTTAAAAAGAAGAACACAATGAAGTGCAGTAAATATCCTTAACACTTTCCAAATCGGTATCTCCTTCCCCCCACCATTTTTCTCTCCATTTTCCATTCACACTTTCTTCACACTTTGAACCCAACAATCCCCCACATAAATGGGGAATGGCTCTTTTTCGTAAAATTTTTACGGAAAAGTATGTGATCATCAAGCAAAGACTGATTGCATCTGGATAAGTGGGTTTCCCTTTGAACTTTCCGTAGTGAACATGCATCGGATGCACTCGGTCAATCGGTAGATTTGATATCTTTGAACCGTCGAAATTTAATGTACACCTAGACAATACATGTCACACAACCAGTCTTTTAATGTTTATGATTCTTACGGTTTTGTTCTTTTCAGCCATAAACACGTCCCGATTTCATGAGAGATTAGAGAATAGGCCTTTACTAACATTCTCCTTGAAGCAGCTTCCACTTCTCCCTCACATAGGTGATTTCTAAACGTTCAATCCTATAGATTAAACTATTTGGTCAAATCTACCAAATTTAGATAATCATTAAAAGACTTTTCACTTTAAGTCTTATCCTTGATTACTATACATTGTCTACATCATGAGAATGAGTTGGGTAATTGACAATGTTGAACCTGTCAGACACAACTTTGTTTGATCTCCTTGAACCTAACTCTTGAGATCTCCAGTCTGCTAGGTAGAGTTACCGCCATGCTGACTTGTCCTAGGCCTTAAACCCATTCCCTTGGATGTCCTTTCCACTCCTTCTCTGGATAGGCCTTTTGTTAGTGAATCCGGCACATTATCCTTTGACTTTACATAGTCAAGAGTGATAATAACACTAGTGAGAAGTTCCTTAACGGTATTATGTCTCCGTCGTATGTGACGAGATTTACCATTGTACATCATGCTCCTTGCCCTACCTATTGCCGCTTGGCTATCACAGTGTATACATACTGGTGCCACTGGCTTGGGCTAATAAGGAATATCTTCTAAGAAATTCTGGAGCCATTCTGCTTCTTCACCGGCTTTACGACTTACCTTAATTGCAAGTTCTTTATGCAATGTAAGCACAAAGGTGGACAATAATACAGTAAAATTGAGTTAGGGGTAAAAGGATCTCCGTGAAGTTTTGTGTCGTAGCAACTTTGGCTATAGTTCGAGGGTAATAGTGTTTTATCTCAGTAAAAAGTACTATAAGTTTGGTCATTCAAGATATTTAAAAGATCTACGAAAAAAAATGATG
>NC_061122.1:223099311-223120545 GCF_002878395.1 Capsicum annuum | reverse complement strand
GGGTTCTTGTCATCAGTGGCGGGTTCATAAGTGAACATACAAACTAACCAAAGGGGGTCAACATCTAATATATATACACAAAATAATTTTAACCATGCATATATAGCATAATTTTTCGCCGTAAACCCCCTCGATAAAGGGTAGCTCCACCCCTGTTTGTCATTATAGGTTACTATAGTGAGGCCTCGGCCGATGACAATGCTCCAATGGAGCAACTAAAGTACTAAAACCAATAAATGGAGGCCACGTGGAGAAGTTGTTGTTGATTCCAGCTAATATTCCTGTACCTTTCAAGTCCGCACGGGCTTGTCCGTGCACCTGAGTGAGTACCCTTCTGACACTTAGTCCAAGCTCGATACATCAGGAAAGTGGAGCTTGCAGCCACATTTGTCGTAGTATGTTGTCCTCGCTCTCTGGTAGCACCATTTCCTTAACTACATATGGCTCATCTCCATTTGAAGCCTTTAACTTTTTCGCTTATTGGTTCTGATTCCACTCGAGTATCCCTTTCTCTGGCAGTTCCATCATTCGACGCTGAAGAAGATTGGCTTTGGGCGTTGACAAGGGGTTTTTGACTAGTACCAGGTACCGTAATTTCTTTCTTCATGAGCTTCCTCTTCCATAAAGATTCTGAAATCTGATGATTCTACAATTCCCATTTCACAATCCAGAATACTACCATATTTTCTAACCTCATCACGATTCTGCAGAATTTCACAACGTTCTTCGTATACTTTCAAGGAATTCTAAACAGCTGTACCTTCACGATATGCCAATATTTAGGTTCTTCCACCACTCAAGTATCATCTGCTGATATCGGACTCGATGAACCTGAAGGTATAAAGAGCTTGGCATCTTTAATTGGTCTGTTATAATTAGTCCAACCAATATTCGGGGTATGATCACTAGGATGATTCACACAACCAATACCGGGCACATCGATCTTGATCAAATTCGAATTGCTATGATACTATATGTGGATTATACTGTTCAACACTATCTACTCCAACTAGTCCAGATGCTCGAACAAGTCCAGCGAAAACATGATTTTACTTCTCATCGTTTGTCCAACCACCAGATATTCATCCCTTGTAAAATTTGCTGATTTTCCAAGTCTTCACAGTAGTGGCGAAGTCAGGAATTTCGTTAAGGGTGTTCAAGATTTAATATCTATACATAAAAATAATTCTTGACCTGTAAACTTCGTATAATTTTTCAACAAGGTATTTGACTAGCCACCTTAAACTACATGTGGCTACGCCACTGCTTCACAGTATCCATAGCATAAGAACGCCACAGAAACATTTTTCTGCAGAATAACTTTACTCATAGGATCCACATAATTAATTTGGTTTTTTTCACTTTATGCCATCTAGCTACCCTTGGCTCCCCAGAGTACATGAAATTAGGCTTAGGCTAAAAATTGGTAAATCTATTCCAAGCCCATAGCTGAACAAAATGAAGTAAAGCGCGAAGGGTCAGATGTCAGACTCATCTTCTTTACATCTAGAATTACTTAGCTCAGTGTTCTTAGCTAAAGATACAATCAACTGTTTACGCAAGTTCAAATCACTATAAATACTATCAAGAATATCAGGGCTAGTCCTTACTGGATTTTTTTTGAGAAAGATGAAGTGCGACCGGGATATGAGATTGTCACACATGGTGAAAACTTTGAGAGGGAAACACAAACCTGGACAACCGAAGGGTCAAAATGGCAACATGCTCCAAATGATCACCTTTTCTTTCAAAATGTTTTATCCAGGCATGGTGATCAACAATATTCATTTTACGCACTTTAATAACTTCCTGAGCCTCACAAGGAGTTTTTTCGACTTCAATAGAATCATTCGTCTCAACAGGTTCCAACATACAATTGCCTAAAACAGAGAAATTTACTCTTTTGTATGAATCACCACCAGTAGGTAGGAACATTGTCCTTACTTGTATAGTCGTAGTGCTACGCTTGTAGGTTTTTTGTTAGAATCAAGGTAGAAAGTTAGTAGGTAGGAGTGTGCCCTTGCTAATAGGTAGGAAGTGTTATTCTTATTAGTAGTCGTAGTGTTATGCGTATAGTTTCTTGTTCTTGAATTTTTGTTGACTGTTGTTTCGGGTAGAGCGATCATAGTATTATTTTGTGGTAGTATTTGCTCTGTTACTCTCTCTTGTTTTGTTCTTCTCTATCGTCGTCTCTTGTACTTCTGTTATGTCTTTTTCTAGACTTTTTTTATCTTGAATCGAGGATCTATCGGAAAGTGAGATCGGGTAAAGACTGCATACACAAACCCTACTTATAATGGAAGCTCTAGCCCACCGCGTGAAATACAAGCAAATATGACCAGTTCATTATTCTATATGTAGGCAAAGAATCACGTTGCTGCATTTGCAACTTTTAGCTGAACATTCCAAAAGTGAAAAAAAGATCAAATAAAGGGACACAGTAGACACATTTTTTCATAACAGGAAAGTGTCCAAGTTTTTTAAACGTTGAATTTGTCTCAACTTTTGGACTCTCGTCTACTTTGCAATAAAATAGAGTAACAACATGTTAACTTGAATCAAGGTTTTGATTTTATTAAAAATTACTTCCTCCATCAAATTTTACTTGTCCACTTTTCTATTAGTAATAATAGGGATAACTTTACCATATTTCCCTTTGAATATAATAGATTTAATATTTTTAAAAAATACATTCGATAATTTTTTTAATGCCGAGGATAAAATAAGTAGAAACGAATAAGTTATTTATTAATTATTATAGACTAGACAAGTATTATTAGATATTCAAAGTAAAAAAGTGAATGAATAAACATGGACAGAGGGAGGGAATGAGTACATACTTGCCCACGCATTCTTCGGTTCCCGGCTAAAGAAATCTTACTAAATTCAGTTTTGAATTTTTTTCGGAATAAAGGACAAGAGTTACCCTTTTCAAAACAATTGACTCATGTTTTGGTCATTAAACATTCATAGTCAGTCGGTTCAAACAAATTTCATAATTTGGATCATTTTGGGTCAGGTAGCTCAGATACAGTTTATATACCATATTGATATAATTTATATATCATTTGACACAGTTCGTAAAAAAAAATAGAGCAACAAATTTATGAAAAAAAATTGTATCATTGCTATGCAGATTATGCATTTACGGGAAAAAATTCTATCAAATTTATATCAGTATTGTATAAAGCTGCCAGCAAATGGCTAAAAAATGAAATTAAAAATTCAATGATTATTTTCATGTCAGCAAATTCATCCAAAATATTATTTATGTTCTTTCCCCTTTTTCTTGCCTACTAGTATAGAGTATGTGTTTTGCACGTATATATAATGTGTTAATTATTAATAAATATATTTAGAAAAACAAATTATAATTATGTGTATCTTATATTAGTAAGTAAATAATATTTTTAAAAAAATATAAAATTATAAGATAAAAAAATATACTTAATCAAGAACACATGATAATAGACTCTAAAATAACTTTGATATTCGTTCTAGATTAAACCTAAATAAAGTCCATATGACCAACGTTATTTACTTTCAAAGGGTTTCTTTTTATGTTACTTGAAAAGTATGAACTTAACTAAAAAGCAGTATACATGAATAGTACATCTTTTTGTAACTCATCTCACATTGTCAGGTAAATAACAAATTAGAAAATATATTATGTTCATATGAATTGAATTGACATTTTACACCATGACTATATTTTCCTTCAACTTGAAAGCAATTGATGTTCGCCTTTCATATATATTATATGTCAACTAATTTAAGGATAGTTAAATAATTACATTCATGTAAGTTAAAAGTTGATGTCATTATTTTTTTTTTTTTAAGAACTCTGTTAATTCTTAAAACACGTGATGCACAAAGCTAAGAAATGCTCATATAGTAGAGAAATTAGTCTATAGAAGTATTCATATGTTCAAAATAGAGGATAGGGGTAAAGTATAGATAAGGGAAAACTTCACTTATTTTGAATAATTCATGTAAGATGGAAGCATGATCTACACTGCACACTTGAAAGGCAGTAACAACATCATTTTTCACATATATCTTATATGGGAGCTTAATGGTTTGAACATCAACATTAAAGCGTTGCATTGGCTTTTCTCTCCACAAGGCTAAATTTTCTTAAATTTTATAAAATTCTTAATTTTTCACGTACATCTCTTACCATATACTCCATTGCGGAGATCTATCTTCTTCCATAAACTTTCAACAAGAAAGAAACATTAATCAAATCTCAATAAATTACATATTTCGTCCCAAAAAAAAAAAATTACAACCAAAAATTGATTATATAGATTATCTAAATAAAGTTGCAACAAACGAAAGAAAAAGTAGTGTAGGTTATCATGGCTTTATCATGTCAATCGTATAAATTCTCAATTTTCACTTGTGTCTTCTTACAGTGAGTGGTTCCACTCAATACATGAGTCTGGTCTGATCAATTCCCCTTTTCTATCTATTTTTATCTTTACTAAAATATTATTCATCACTTAATATATTTTTTAAGACATTAAGCAAGCGTTTGACCATGAAAATTAAAATTTATTGAAATTGGAGTTGTATTTGATTATTAAAATTAAAGTTTTTTTATTTTTGTGAGAGAAGTTGAAGTGAAAAGGGTGAAAACACTTTTTCAAATACAATTTCAAATTGTATTTGAAATTCTTACGGTCAAACACTACAATTTTCACTAAACTGAAATTATTTTTTGAAAAAAGAGAAAAATTCTCATTGTCAAACGGGTTCTAAATTTATTGTATTAAAAGAGTGATATATTAAAATTTTTCCTATTATTTATTGTTTCTTAATCTATGTGTCAAGTCAAAGTGGACAAATAATCTTGAACGGAGGAAGTAATAATTATTACGTACCGTTGAAAGAAATTAAACACTTGTGTTCTGGAGAAATAATCACTCGAGTGAACATAATGAATAGACACGATGTAATTCATTATTGCAAAATATTAAGGGGTCGTTTGGTAGGGTGTATAAGATTAATACAAAATATGGTGTATTAGCAATGCTTGTATTAGCAATGCTTGTGTTAGCTATGTTTACATTAGTTATGCTTGTATTTTTCTTATGCAGTGTTTGGTTTGATGTATTTAAAATAACAAGAATTACATAATTTCTGAAACAAAAAAAATCTTTTACATAATACTCTCAATATATATGTTGAAAATGATGCGAAAATTTTTTTGAGGGATAATAGTATTTTTAAGGATGTTAATGCATGTATTAGATCCACTGCATTACTAATTCCATGGATTTTGAGGTATTAGTAATACACACCTCAATAGACAATACACAATAGAGTGTATAACTAATGCAAGCATTAGTTATACATACGGTAAACAAGGTACTAACAGATGCATTAACTTTAATTTCCTATACACTCTACCAAACGACCCCTAAGAGCTTTTTTTTCATAAACTCGCAGATTTTTTTTCACTATTATTTAACAAAACTTACACTCCATACGTCTTAATTTGTATGACATATTTCGCATCTGGTGATTCAAACATGTATAGGTTTGAACATAATTTTTCATATCTGTTTTAAATATTTTGAGTAGTTAATTATTATGACTTATAATAATACCTTTTATGCAATTTATCAATATATAAATTTTATTTCAAAAGAATATAAAATTTCATGTCCAAATTCATGATCACACACACTTTGTTTGAATCTCAAAAGTTAAATATGCGATATAAATTGTCCAAATTGGGACAAAAGAAATATTTTTCTCCATAATTTTTTTTAATCCTTATTTGCAATTAATATGCATCAATACCACACCAAAAGCTGCACATCTTCCTGGAACTAATAAATTAACATGATCAAACAACATTTTCATTGCAGAATACAATGTTTTAATAGGATGAAAATTCTATGAAAAGCATTACACGAGAACAAAGAAGATTATGAAGGCAAAACTATGTGATTCATATGGTTGATGATACTTCAAACTTTGCATATTGTTGATTGTTCTTCAAGAGTCAAAACATTACAAGATCTTTGAAGATTAAGTCATTAAGATACATATTTTTCTTATTCAGAAAACACGATACTTAATAGTGAAAGTGTCTAAACAAGAAACAGTCGTCATGCTTAGTAGATATTGATCCCATCTGTCAAAACTTCAAGTCCTACAATGCCATATGAATAAAAAAATAAATTTGAAGGATTATATATAGACCTTGTATGTGTTACGAATCTCAAGCAATGTCTCTGGTGATCTTTCAAAAGACTCATCTTTAATTTCATGCGGTAGTGATAAGATACGTACACTCTATCCTCTCCCGATCATTAATGTTGTAAAACATACAAATTTTGAAACTAAATAAAGAGAACAGAGAAAAGACAATGCAATTATGATCAATTGATAACAACAGAATCCTAACTTAGCTTGTATAATCAAAGCAACAAGACCTACACAACTAAAACAACTGGGGTTTATAGGAATTATAATTTTATAACTTAACCAAAACCTAAACAAAGCATACAACTCGACTAAAATTCCTAAATAAAGAAAAAACCAAACAGGAAGTTCATATATTTATTTGGCTTTGAATTTCTACCATTTTGAATGCATGGGATAAAATAATTGAAGGACAGCATCAGGATGCATGATAAAAAACATTAACTTTAATTTCGAGCAAGGACAAAACCTAGCTGTAATACCCCGTATTTCTACCTAGCTTGAAATCATCCCAAGAATATTAGAAATTTACTTTGAAATATGAATCTATTTTTGTACATATAAAATTTTTTAGATTTTTACTTTTTGTTGAGTGGAAAATTGAATTAGCTTTCCAACGATACCAATTTTGTCCAAATCCGATATCAGAGTAAAAAGTTATGGATGTTTTACCGAAAGTTGTCAGAACCGCCTTGGTGCGATGGGCAGGTCGACAAACCGTCGCCTAGACCATCGCAGCTGAGGCAGTAAGTCAGTCTTCTGGCTAAGGTGCGATGAAAAGGTTGACGGACCGTCGAACTTGCGATAGATCGTCGCCCAAGCCGTCGTTACTAAGGCAGTGAGTCCCTATTCTGGCCCAGGTTCAACGGTCAGAACGACGGACCGTCAAGCTAGCAACAGACCATCGCAGATTCCGTTTAAAGAATTCTAAGCCATTTTTTAAAGGGTATTTGGGTCTTTTCCACCCATTTTAACCTCTAATTATATCAGACCATAGCCCATAACTTCATTCTCCATCTACAACATCAAATTAGGATTTTCTCTCAAAGATAATCCCCATGAACAAGATCCAAATCTTTCTTCAAGAAACTAAGAGATTCCAAGTTCTTCAAGTCCAAGAACTTCAAGAACCTCACAATCAAGGTATGTCATATCTTGATTCATGGGTCCCTTTCCCCCATGAAGCTCAAGAATCTCTTTTCAAAATCTAAGATTTTGTGTCTGTATGAATGTTCACGAGTTAAATTAAATTGAAATTCATGTTCATGATGTTGTGGGGTTTTGATTCATGTTTGAAATTACATATTCCAATTATCTACCCTAGGATGTGATGATTTGCATAATAATCATGATAAACCCTTAAATTTATATGTTGATTGGTGTATCCATGATTATTAGATGTGTTGACGATTATATAACCAAAGTATGCTCCCCATGTGTTCGATTAAATGCCTATGGGAAGGAAAAGTGACATACTAGTATGATAATATAAAATCCCCGTTTATGTACAAGTTTATGCATGTCAAGTGTTTGATGAAATATCTTAGTCAATAAGTTATAGATATGTGTGTGGCCATTATGGTGCTTTAGAACTTGTACTTCATGAATTCTCCAACTTATTGTATTATGGATTGTGATGTTGATCATGTATTCAAGAAAGTCATGCTTTGTCAGTTTCATGCTATCGAGTCTTAGGGTACTTGTACCCGACAATTAGCTATGTGCCTAGAGCCAGTGTTATGTTTTCAAGATACTCTCAGTCGAGCCATGTTCATAGAAATTCAGTCAGTCATGTGTCTCAGGAAAATCTTGAGTAGGTTTGGGTTGTATCCTCATACAGCATGGTAAGGTCATAGCCTATACCTTTAGACAGCTTAAACCCCATGAGAAGAATTATCCTACACATGATCTTGAGTTAGCAGCCGTAGTATTTGCCTTAAAGATTTGGAGGCATTATCTATACGAAGTTAATGTGGATGTATTCACAGATCATAAGAGCCTTCAGTATGTCTTTTCTCAGAAAAATCTCAATCTTCGTCAAAGAAGGTGGTTAGAGCTCTTGAAAGATTACGACATGAGTGTCCTTTATCATCCGGGCAAGGCCAATGTAGTGGGTGACGCTCTCAGTAGACTGTCTATGGGTAGTGTTGCTCATGTTAAGGACAGTAAGAAGAAGTTAGCTCTAGAAATTCATCAACTTGCCAGACTAACCGTTAGCTTAGTCGATTCAGAGGAAGGTGACATATGGGTTCAGAGTAGTTTAGAATCATCTCTAGTTTCTGAGGTAAAAGAAAAGCAAGATAGAGATCCCAGTCTAGTCAAGTTGAAAGAGTCAGTCTAGGATCAGAAAGTAAAGGTTTTCTCCCAAGGGGGAGATGGTGTTTTGCTTTGTCAGGGTCGTCTGTGTGTTCCAGGTGTAGATGACTTGAGGCAACAAATTCTTGCAGAAGCGCATGGTACACGCTACTCTATTTATCCAGGGGCTATAAAGATGTACCGCGACTTGCGAGAAATCTATTGGTGGAGTGGGATAAAGAGAGATGTTGCAGAGTTTGTGGCAAAGTGCTCTACATGTCAGCAGGTTAAGATAGAGCATTAGAAACCCGGTGGGTCTATGCAGGAATTCAGTATTCTTACTTGGAAGTGGGAAGAAGTGAATATGGACTTCATGATGGTTTGCCTCGTACTCGTCGCCAGTATGATTTAGTTTGGGTTATTATATATAGAATGACTAAATCGGCTCATTTTCTTTCAGTCCATACCTCTTATTCACCGAGGATTACGCCAAACTCTACATCAGAAAGTTGGTCAGATTGCACTGTGTTCCATTATCTATTATCTTAAACAGAGGTACCCAGTTCACCTCTCATTTCTGGAAAGCATTCCAAAAGGGCCTTGGTACCCAAGTTCGTCTCATTACAGCCTTTCATCCTCCAGAAAGAACCATTCAGACTTTAGAAGATATGCTAAGGGCATGTGCAATTGATTTCAAGGGTAGTCGGGATGACCACTTGTCTTTGATTTAGTTTGTATACAGCAATAGCTATTATTCCAGTATTCGGATGGTTCCATTCGAAGCTCTCTATGATAGGAGATGCAAATCTCTAATCAGTTGGTTCGAAGTTAGCGAGGCCTCAGTTATAGGGCCCAACTTAGTGTTCGACGCTTTAGAGAAAGTCCAATTGATCAGAGAAAGACTCCGGACTGCCGACAAAATTTTTATGCGGATATGAGCAGAAAGGATCTCGAGTTTGAGATTGGTGATTATGTCTATCTAAAGATCTCTCCCATGAAGGGAGTGAAGAGATTCGGCAAGAAAAAAAAGCTCAGCCCCCGATATGTCGGTCCCTTCAAGATTCTTAGTCGCTTCGGCAAAGTAGCTTATGAGCTCGAATTGCCTTCAGCTATGGCCTCAGTTCATCGAGTCTTCCATGTTTCTTTGCTCAGGAAGTGCATAGGTAACCCAGCAGTCGTAGTCCCTATTCAGAGCATAGATGTTCAAAACAGCCTCTCTTATGAAGAGATTCCAGTCGAAATCCTAGACTATCAGACTCGTAGACTAGGAATAAAGAAGTTCCTCTAGTCAAAATTCTTTGGCGAAATCATTCCGTCGAGGGAGCTACTTGGGAAGCAGAAGCAGATATGCATACCAAGTATCCTCACCTCTTCTCTGCCAACTCAAATCAAGCTCAAGGTAACAGTTTTCCTTAAGATTTTCAGTTTTATGTTCGGATTTCAGTGACAAGCTTGGTATCCATTTCATGTTCAGAATTCCATCACAAACTTGGTATTAAATACCATTGCATATTCTGTCATGCATTCACGCATCAGTTCAGCCATATAATCATGCATCAGATATGCATTCTCATTGTGAGAACCTTAGTTCATCAGAACACTCAGTCATGTATTCATGAATCAGTTATACATGCATCATATATGCACGATTAGTATGATATATTCAGTTATCAGTCATGTCAGTCATGAGATCATGTTCCAATTGTTCATGTTTAGTATTATATTAGTTTATATTTTCCCCTCTCACCCAGTCTTATTCGAGGATGAATGTTCTCAAGGCGGAGATATTGTAATACCCCGTACTTCTACCTAGCTTGAAATTGTCCCAAAAATTTTAGAAACTTATTTTAAAATATGAACCATTTTTGTACACATAGAATTTTTGAGATTTTCACTTTTTGTTGAGTGGAAAATTGAATTAGCTTTCCAATGATACCAATTTCGTCTAAATTTGTTATCAGAGTAAAAAGTTATGGATGTTTTACCGAGAACTGTTAGAACCGCCCAGGTGCGATGGGCAGGTCGACGGACCACCGCCTAGACCGTCGCATCTAAGGCAGTAAGTCAGTCTTCTGGCTAAGGTGCGATGAAAAGGTTGACGGACCGTCGAACTTGCGATAGATCGTCGCCCAAGCCGTCGTTACTAAGGCAGTGAGTCCCTATTCTGGCCCAGGTTCAACGGTCAAAACGACGGACCGTCGAGCCAGCGATAGACCGTCGTACGAGCCGACGCAGATCTCGTTCAGCGAATGCTAAGCCATTTTTAAAAAGGTATTTGGGTCTTTTCCACCCGTTTTAAACCCTACTTATACCAGACCATAGCCCATAATTTCATTATCCATCTACAACATCAAATTAGGGTTTTCTCTCAAAGATAATCCCCAAGAACAAGATCAAAATCATTCTTCAAGAAACTAAAAGATTCCAAGTTCTTCAAGTCCAAGAACTTCAAGAAACTCACAATCAAGGTATGTCATATGTTGATTCATGGGCCCCTTTCACCCATAAAGCTCAAGAATCTCTTTTCAAAATCCAAGATTTGTGTATGTATGAATGTTCATGATTTAAATTGAATTGAAATTCATGTTCATGATGTTGTGGGGTTTTGATTCATGTTTGAAATTACATATTCCAATTATATACCCTAGGATGTGATGATTTGCCTAATAATCATGATAAACCCTTAAATTTATACGGTGATTGGTGTATCCATAATTATTAGATGTGTTGATGATTGTATAACCAAAGCATGCTCCCCATGTGTTCGATTAAATGCCTATGGGAAGGAAAAGTGACATACTAGTATAATAATATGAAATCTCCATTTATGTACAAGTTTATGCATGTCAATTGTTTGATGAAATTTGTTAGTCAATGAGTTATGGATATATGTGTGGCCATTGTGGTGCTTTAGAACTTGTACGTCATGAATTCTCCAATTTATTGTATTATGGATTGTGATGTTGGTCATGTATTCAAGAAAGTCATGCTTTGTCAGTTTCATGCTATCGAGTCCTGGGGGTACTTGTACCTGACAGTTAGCTATATGCCTAGAGCCAGTGTCATGTTTTCAAGATACTCTCAGTCGAGCCATGTTTATAGAAATTCAGTCAGTCATGTGACTCAGGAAAATCTACTCCTTCGTGGGTAGTGGTATGGACTGTGTACATTCTACCCTCCCCAGACCCCACTGTGTGGGAATATATTGGGTTTATTATTGTTGTTGTTATTGTTGATGTGACTCAGGAAAACTCAGTAAACTCAGTAATCTCAGAAACCTCAGAAATCGAGTAATCTCAGTAGTATTCCGTTAGTCAACGGAACTCAGTTAACTCAATTCAGTCAGTTCAGTTAATCATGTTCAGTGTCTATCCAGATGGGAGTAGAAATTAGCACCAAGTAAACCCAAGGATGGGAAATCACCTGCTATATAAGGGTGTGATTCTTAGAAACAATCCTTGCACTCCATAACTACGTAGCCAGAGTAGGTTGAGACATCATAGCCTATTTTATGAGGGCAGATAAAGTGGCTTAACCTGTTATATGAGGGTTCCCACCGCTCTCACTAGAGTTACCTATTATACGAGGGTTACTCACAGATTGTCCTTATCAGTGGCGCGATATTGACACTCTTTCAATTGGGGTTACAGATTAGACCCCAACTCAGCCATAATGGTGTATTAGGGGCATATCAGTTAGATGACTACTTCCCACAGTTTCAGCACAAAATCAGGACTGTCAGATAAAGTCAACTCAGAATAGTACAGAACTCAGCTAGTTCCATCAGAAACTAGATTGTCTACAGTCGCTCAGTATTAGTTATTTCAGTTACGCAATTATCAGTATCTCATGTTATTATTACTCAGACTCAGTAATCATGTTATCATGAACTCAGTTACAGTTATTATGTATTCATGCATGTATTCTCACGCTCATGTTAATCAGCCAGTTAGTATAGTTCAAGCATGTGAACCCTTTGCATTCATCCTGCCTCACATGCATACCAGTACATTCCAACGTACTGATGCATTTGCGCTATGGTGTTTTATACAATAGGTCCAGAAGCACAAGCTCCAGAGCATTAGTAGCATTCCAGTCTCAGCAGTCAGAGTTAGCAGTGAGTCATCATCCTTCGAGGACATGACCATTACTTTATTATCCCATCAACTCCTTATTCAGACAGTACAATCAGTTAGAGGCTTTTCAGACTATAGTATGTTTAGACAGTTTATTTTAGTTGTTTTGGGTATTTCATACCCCATCCATATGTTATGTTTTATCAGTTATGTTACAGTTTTGAACCTTACGGTCTTATAGCCTTTATTTTCGCATTTATACATTATATTATGCAGTGTTCAGGTACAGATATCAGTCATGGATTAGCTTGTGGTCCTTCTGAGTCATGAACACCGTGTAGCATTTCGGGTACCAGATTTGAGGTGTTACACTAGCAAACATAAATTATGACAATTAAAAAAGATGAAGCAATTTAAACAAACAAAAATATAGACTATGAGACCGGAGGGATAGTTTTAAGATCAAATATAAATGGAGAGTATATGTGCTCTATTTCGAATTGTTCGAGGGCAGTTGGCCCTTTTTCGTTCAATGATTAACACAACTTTGACTCGTTTCTCTATGCTTAGCTAGGCCTTGACTACATATCAAAAACTAAAATAAGACACCAAATAAAGTTAATGGCAACTTAAATCAATTAAGTTGGAGACAACAAATTGCATTATATATTAAGTCTCTAAACAGTAGAGCAGGAATTCAACCTTCCATACAATTTACATGGCCTTAAACGCAACCTCTATCCTTAACCATATCACCAATGGCGAATCCACCACCTCCAAGTTTCCAATATCTCCATAATTCAAAGCCTTAACTACCACAATTGCAACCAAGCAGTAGGCATTGACTGACTTTGAAATTACTCCAATATCATATGAATTCTCAAATTGTAGCCCTGCAAACATCTCAATATATATTACGTAGAAATTAATACAATAAAAAAGTTGATGAAGAAAATCTAAACAATATCATATAAATTCTCAAATTGTAGTCGTGCAAACACCATAATATATTACGTAGACACTAATAATACAATAAAGTAGTCGACGAAGAAAATCTAAACAATAATATTATATGAATTTTTAAATTGTAGGCCTGCAAATAGCACAATATATTTCGCTGAAACTAATATACAATAAAAAATCGATGAAGAAAATCTAAAATTATATGTGGTTTTATAGAAGTACAGAATTCATAAAGCAAAAAGGATACAAATCATCAATTTTAGGGAAAAGCTCAATTTTTTTGGCAAAGTTACGTACAAAGGTGGAAAGAGACAATCCCAAAAATATTTTCACCTAAAGTAGTTTTATTTTGTGGGGAAAATTAATTGAGGAGAAAGTTGAAAAAGATAATTTTATCGGTAAAGTCACGTGCAAAGGTGGAAAGAGACAATCTCAAAAATATTTTCACCTAAAATAGTTTTCTTTTATGGGGAAAATTAATTGAGGAGAAAGATGAAAAAGATAATTTTATTTATTATGAAATATTTTAATAAAGAATAAAAACTTTAAATCACTTAATGCAAATTCAAATTAATTAAAATCTCCATATAAATATAGAAGAAAATATTTAGATTTATCGCAGCTCCTCAATAATTGAAACGTGTAACAATTGGCATCTCTATGAGGGGAAGGGTGAGTGATGACAAGGAAGGCGTGGCAATCTTCCTATACCCTATTTATTATTTTCAATTTTTTTGGTCAAATAAATTAATTATTGTATTCCTACACTACAAAATTCGTTACTATTATATACTGACCTGGTTAAATAAATAAATAAATTAATGTCTTTCAAGTAATAATATTATTAAAATAATAATTTTATATTATCATACACTTAATATTAGATTACTATGAAAGTACTTAAAAATTAATTATTTATGATAAGTGAAACTATTTGTAATAAAATAAAGCATTTTCTTATGGAATGTTTAATTGCACTAATTATATTTACTGTTTCATTCAGTTGAATATAAGACGAATTAAAGGTCTAAAATCATGAAAGCGCGTGAATAATTAATATCTTTTCAGTTACTATATAATATTAATATATGGTTTATTGTTTTTTTAATAATAATCGTATGACGACGACAGTGGTCCACCTACGACTTGAAAGAAATAGATAAATTAAGTAGGTGACATTACTATAAATCACGAGTCACTGCTTTGAGTTCTCTGCTTGATGTTTTTGTAATTTTATATTTTATATTTTAATTTTATTATTTTATTTTTATTTTTAATTTATTATATATTTAAAAATTACATAAAAATATTATATTATAATAATTAATAATTTAAATTAATTAGAGACAAAAAAAGCCTATTGACTCAAAATTCTATCAGTGCAATATAATTTGGGATATATAATTAAAAAAATTCAAAACATTTCTAAAGCTCACACCCACTCATCGATCCAAAGGCTAAAACCCATCGGAAGTCGCAAAAATTTCATAATTCTTGCTGTTTTGCTCATTTGACTAAAAAAAATAGTTTTCGCAGTTCCTCTAAAACAACTCGATTTATTTAATATGTTGTCAGAGAATCGTTCAAAAAATTTAACCAACATTTTACTAGACAAGACAAGTTTATCACATTGGATTTATTTAGTGCGATCTAACTTCTCTTCATGCGTAGTTTGCGAATTATTTCAAAATCAATTTGCCTAGTGCCTATTAGAACATAGCTACCAACACCAAATTTTATAAAGTATATCTATCTTTATTTATTCATATTTGGTTTAATACTATTTTAAAAAAATACGTAATAAATAGAAAGATAATTATTTAATAATAAAAATAAAATAATTTAAATATTGACTTTTCAAATGAAAAGGATAAAATAAATATCTATTTTAATATCATATACAAGTAAAAGTGGACGGAGAAGGTATGATACAAATAAATAATTTGACCATAGTATAAAGTAGTAATTAATATGGGACAACCACATCTACCTTGTTATTACCTACTCCTCTGTCCCATCTTATCCATCTCAAATTGGGATGATACAGTTATTAAAAAAATAATGATTGATAATGTAATTTTACTATTTTGTCCCTTTTAATTGTATCTTGTTATTAGTTTCAATATTGATAGATGACTAATAACAAGGAGTAATCAATTACACTAAGGATATAATAGAAAAAAAATTATTTTATCTTGATAAGTAAAATGGGACATCATATTAGGAAATTTGGGATGAATAAAATGGAACGGAGGAAGTAACTATTTTCCTCATGGGGTTACCAATTGACGTTTTCCAATTTATATACATGTATACACTAAAATTAAATGTTTTGGCACCTCAACTTTGAACTTGTCATGTATTTTGAACTTCTGATTATTCAAACAATTTAACTTGGGATATCAACATTTTAGTACTTTAATTATTTATAAATTCTAATTTTGATCCTCATAGTATTTAATTAATCATAATTAAATTTTAATTAATTGAAATATACTTTAGTCCCTTTATATGTATAAAATGTGTCATACTTGAACTAATTATTATAGAATTATATTATCGTTAAATTTAAAGTAACAATACATGCATATCATTTATGTTGTTTGGACGTTTAATTTTCGGTGTCGTATTTATGTTGACAATGAATCAGTGTGAGATACGTACCTGATTTGGTTCGATTTTGAATACTTTGGCCAAATCATAATTCCAAGCAGAATTAACGAAAAGGAATGATCAATTTTGGTATTTTGAAGAAAATAGAATATCTTGTATATAGAAAGCTACATGTCAATCGTTTTCCTTTATCTCCTCTTTATCAATATTTTCTCTTCCACTTTTTTTTTCACATGATATCTCATAATTTAGGTCTATTAGGTTTATTTTTAAATATTTAAATTATTTTTAGCCGATTACCTTCATTTGTACCCAAACCTAGATCTGCAGCCCCATATCTTAAAATTTAATCATGAAGTATTTGATTTCTAGATTTGCGTCAATTAATAAACATCTGCACCTAAGTTCGAACAATTTACCATGTCATATCACATCACATGAGTAATTAAGTTGAATGATGGTGACTTTATCTAGCTAAGTTTAATTCGGAAGAAAGAGTGAAAATGACAACTATATGATATGACAAATGATTATTTATGGTAAAAATATTTTAAATGCTTTGTAATCTTACACAATAGTATGATTTATTTTATTTTGAAAAGAGGAGGCCGGTATACGTAATTTGATGATTAAAAATTTGATCTTGTTTTCAGTAAATTATGTGTGTGACCAGGAGGTCACGGGCTCAAGCCTTGGAAACAGCTTCTGGTAGAAATGCAAGGTAAGGTTGCGGACGATACATCCTTGTGGTGGGACCCTTTTCCGGACACCGCACATAGCTGTAGCATTAGTGCACCGGGCTGTCTTTTTTTTTTTTTTTTATATGTATTAAATCTTGTTAGAAGATAATTCAAATTTATTTATGTTCAACTAAAGTAATAAATGTAGCAACTATGAATGCTCTACCTTAGTTTGTAATAATATATATCTTTTAAATAAATTAAAAAGGGCATGAATCCAATGGGAAAGTTGTGGCAGAAAATGTTTTTTTTTAATGAGTCTTGACGGTTGACGCTAATATAAGTTAATTAAAGCTCTAATATGAGCATCAAAGGTCTGAGTGACAAAAAAAGGATAGCTCTAATACCGTAGTTGATTTGATAAGGATTAGATTATCACATTATAATCCCTTTCTATTTTCACCTGTCCATTTTTTTTAAAATAAAATAAAATAAATGTCGACTGAAAAAATAAAAAATAGTAAAAAAGAAAGCTATTTTTACTTGTTTTAGATACAATTATTGCAACAGAAGTTTGAAATATTGATGCTAGTTATGGTAAAGTTACCTAAAAACTCAAATAGTCAAAATCTTTGAATTTTGTATTGGAGATTCTTTTTTGTCCACATTAGTGTGCATCCATGTTAAATCATCATTATGTAGAAGGTTAATTGTTAATTTAACATTTTTTTATATTTTTGAAAAAACATGGTTCAAGCCTTGGAAATAAACTTTGATAAAAATACAAGTTAATACTACATACATTACACCCTTATGGTGGAGCCTTTTCTCCAATCCTGCACATAGCAAAAACTTTAATATAACGGACTTTCCGTTTTAATTATACTATTATTATTTCTTTGACTTGAATCTCTCTTATTTTGTTGCCATTATTTTTCTAAAAAAAAAACTTTTTACAGTATTTTTGCATTAGTTTTATTTTACAATAGTTATACTTTAGCTTTTACTTTTGTATTTATCAAATTTGTTTGTCAAAATGATTTTATTAAGCTAAGAGTTTATCGAAAATGATTTACTTACTGCATGTAAGGTAAGAAAAAATATCCACATCTCTCATCCTCCTTAGACTCGCTAATAAAAAACTAGCTTAAAGTTAGTACATGATATTAGTAAAGTGAATCCTACATATTAGATTCTTGCTTAAAGTCAATACATGATATCAAAAACTACAAAAACATATCAAGTGTATTTCCACATAATGGAGTTTGGGAAGGATAAAGTGTATGCAGACTACATCACTACCTCAGGTAAAGTAGAGAGTTGTTTCCGATAGACACCCGGCTTAGAACCGAACATGATATCAAAAACTAATTTACTAAATACAAATCTTAATAAATGAGATCATACCCAATATCTTTATACTAAAAAAATTATGATACTTTACGTAAAATACAAGGGCACAACACATGAAGAATTAATACTCATTTTAAATTATTGGAATTAAAAGTCATCCTAGGAGTGATGCTTAATAAATGGCTTTGCTTTTTGCATTGGAATTGTTGTACAAACGTGAGTTTACTTATGAGAGAAAATTACTTTAGGCTTCATAGTAAAGTTATTGAGAGTTGACTCTTAATTATATGTATTAATTTCTAAACTGTAAAACCCTTGTACTATGTCTGTTTTGTAATGTGGATACTCCTCCTTACATGTTAGTCATCTAAACCCTTGAACCCGATTAAAAAAACAACATTTCAAGCCCCTCTGACGGTGTGTATAACACAACCGCCCCACGTCAACTGTCACGTCAGCTTTCACGTCACTTTTGAGTAGTATTACATTAAATTTAATGCCCACGTCAGCTGCCACATCAGACGCCACATCATTTTTAAGTATTACATTAAATTTTATATTATTTTTAAAATGCTACATAAGAAATTAAATATCAAAATAAATTTAATTAAATAAATTATTTTTATAAATTATAGAAATTCTAATACACATACACAATAAATTTTTAATTTAAATTAATTTAAATTTTCAACTATAAATTTAAATTTTCAACTATAAATTCTAATATACAAACACAATAAATTTAATTAAACATCAAATTTAATCCAAATAATTGAAATTTCTCTCCAATTAATTTAAAGTTTTAACTATAAATTCACATACGCAAACATAATAAATTTTTAATTTTATTTAAATATCTTTAACAATTTGTAAAAGTTACAAAATTAATCCTAAACAAAATGAAAAATTTTAATTGAGAAAGTGAATAAAAAGAATTTAAAAAGTAAAACAACAACAATTTTTTTTTTTACATCATCACCACCCCAATCATCTTCCCATTGTTGCGTTACTTCTTTGCCTTCCTCTTTGTCCTCCCACTCTTGATCAATTGCAAACTCTTCAAATTCGTCGTCGTTCTCGAATAGATCCATCTTCACATCTTCAGCAGCAGGTTTTGGTTGTTCAGTCGCCATTGTCAATTCAGATATATGGAGAGATTTGGAGAAGAATGATTTCGCTAATCGCTGGGTTTTGATTTTTTTTATTTCTTTTTTGAGAAAAAACATACATCACACTTCACAACAACAAGAGTCACAAATAAAGTGAAGAGAGTACACACAAACGGCAACATAGCTACTCCTAAGCAATATTAACTGTGGCTAAAGACATACATGGTCGAGTTAAAGTTTAGCTGATATTTATTGACCTTAACAATTGTATTAGCTCGATTTTGAGCTCAACCTATTGGGAAGATGAAATCTGAATAATTTTGACCTACCTAGGAATCATTTCCTGAAGGATAGGGTAGAAAATGACTTATCTCAGTGGTACCAAACTAGATCTGTGAAGGGCGAGTTGAAAGAATCTTTATTGGATTTTGATTTCATGGCATTGCGAGACTTTGAAATTTCTATAGTGAAATCAACTCGAACTTAACTTTTAGAGTAGAGAGTAGCTTTGTATCCATGAGGATAACATCCTTTTTTACTTGATTTTAGTTTCTCTTCCATGACCGTCGAAAAGATTGAAGAAGATGAAGAGAGAACACTATTGAAAGGGGGCTTTTTTATTTTATTTTTAAAATTTATTATTTTTAAATTAAAAAAGATGGAGGGAAAAAGAGCCCTTTTTCATTTTTTTTTTAATTTTAATATTGTTTTTAATTTCTTTTTAAATTATTTTAATATAAAGGTGACCAAAAATTGACCCCACTCGCACCCTAGGCGCGTGCCTACACGTGTGTCGTCCTAGTCATCCATTTTAATGCCACATAGGTTCGGTCAATGGTCAAAGGGTTTAGAATGTTGCTTTTTAATGGGTTCAAGGGTCCAAATGACAAATATGTAAGTAGGAGTATCTACATTACAAAACGGTCGTAGTACAAGGGTCCACTGAACTATTTTGCCTATTAATTTTAGAGATCTTTACACACAGATAGTTTTTATGTTAGTAGTAGAGGAGCATGGCCCGTGTCAGCATGGGCCCAACATTAAGATATTTATTTATCTTTTCAATCTTAATATATTTAAATAATTTTTTTAATAAAAAGATTGCATATGTTTTCTAGAATTCATCCGGAATCTAGCATGAGTTCAACATATGTTATTTTAATATGTATTTAGATAATCTAAGTTGTTAACTATTGTAATTTATAAATTTTTTATGTAATTTTTAAATTAATATACTTTACTTTTCTTGTTCAAATTTTTGTGGCATTGATAGTCAATTATATTTTAAAAATAATTTAAGTTTTTAATTATTGTGATTTATAATACTTTTCTTCTATTCCAATTTTAGTGACACTAATATAATTTTAAGAGTTGACCAAATATTTTATATCTTTTAAATTTTTAAAGTTGTTAATTATTGTGATTTCTAGTATTTTTCATGTAATTTTTTTTTAAATATATAACATATTAAATTATTTTTAGATATTTTAAGTTGTTAACTATTGTAATTTATAATACTTTTTATGTAATTTTTGAATAATATATGCTACTCTCCTTGTCCAGTGTTTTGTGTCGATGATAGCCAATTATATTTTTTAAAATAATTTAAATTTTTGATCATTGTGATTTATAATATTTTTTCTATTTCAACTTATATGGCACAATGCTTAAATAACCGTAATAATTAATTAGGGTGATATAGTAAAATATAATAATTATTATTTATTATTTTTATTATGTGTATGTGTTGATTCAAGAAGAATTTGGAAACATTTAGAAATTTGTTGAATGTTACAAATGTTAATAATTCATTTGGTGCTTCATGATTTCTCTGCATTTATCTCTTGTGTGTTTTTTACTCTTTTGTCTTTTGAGTATTTGTAGTAATTTTTTTTTTAAATATCATCAAAAATTTTATTCATAATA
>NC_061122.1:223080971-223099211 GCF_002878395.1 Capsicum annuum | reverse complement strand
TTTATTTTATTAAATTAAATTTATAAATTTTGTACTTAGAAAATTTAAAGTTAAGTTTAAATATTAGTATTTCTATATAAGAAAAAAAATAATTTTAAAATTTAAATTTACTAAAATAAACAAATAAAAAGATTAATTTTCTATATAAAATCAATTAAAATTATAAATTTGATTTACTTTAAATATTTAGTTGTAATTAATTAAGATAATTTTCTATTTTATCATGATTTATGGTGCACCGATAAAATTTTGAGAGTTGAATAGAACTTTTATCTATTTTTAAAAAATTATTTCAACTTGTTAATTATTGTGATTTATAATAATTTTACGTAACTATCAAATAATATATTTACTCCTTGTGTCCCAAATTATGTGGCCTCGATAAAATTTTGAGAATCAACTAAAATTTTTATATATCTTTTAAATATTTTAAGTTGTTAATTATTATGATTTGCAGTATTTTTTCTTTTACCTCAATTTATGTGGTATTGCTAAAATAATGAGAGTCAATAAAATTTCTCTATGTCTTTTAAATATTTTAAGTTATTAATTATTGTGATTCGTGGTAAGAAATTAGTTTTGAATATGATAGCCAGTTAAAAAAAAAAAATTTACTTCCAATATGTAGTTATAGTTAATTAATATAATTAATAAAATATATTAAATATTTAAACCATTATGATGAAATAATGAAATTATTATATATTAGGGCATGATATGTAATTAAGTGGGAGTGAAGAAATTTTTTGGTAATTGCACGAAAGGTGGTCGAAACCACGTCCTCTATATAACTAGAAGTGCAAGGCCCGTGTCAACATGGGCCCAACAGTAGAATATGTGGATTGCAATTTTTAAGTTTTAGGATTTATCTTGGAGTAGAAAGTTTGAGTAGTAGAATATTTTTATTAGTATGATTGAGCTGAGGGGATCACAATTGAAACCTTTTTTAAAACTTCTTGTTGAATTTTGCGATCAGAAATATAAAGAAATAATAGGCGTAAATCTGATGAAATAGCTTAAATCAAATATCTAACAGATTATTGATTTTCAATATCGCATAGATTAAGAATCATGTAAACTTACTCGATAAAGAAAATACACAGCTTAGATTCGCTATTGTTTTGTTTAATTATTATTTTTAACACAGGAAAAGAGTGTTGTTTTTTAATAGAGAAGGAAGAGTTGAGATTTTCTTTTCTTTATTTTATTCTTAAAACAGAGAAATGTTAATTAATATTGAGGAGTTGTAAAAAGTTGAGAAAGATGGCTACACATATTTGATAGAAAATTTGCTAATGTTAAGTAAATGCGAAGTATTTGGTAGCAAATTTGCGATAGATACACGTTTTTTGTACCTAAATTTACTTTATTTATATTTAAATTAGTTTGTAAAAATCTTTTGCAAATAATCTTTATACTTCTTTTCTTTAATTTCTTTAAAATATAGTAATAAAATTTACTTATGCTTTATTCTTCTCACACTTTACTACATACATTTTATCCTCTTTAAATCTCATTATGCCATTTTACCCTCTTTAAACATCACTGTATATTAAAATCACGATTGAAGCAGCTGAAGCAGAAATCAGTCAATTTTTAAATATTTTTTTGTTAATTATTGTTATTTACAGTACTTTTTATTTCATTTTCAAATAATATATATTGTTTTATATCTTCTTCTGTCTCATCCCAATTTATGTGGCACTAATATAATTTTAATAGTCAATCAAATATTTTATATTGACATATCATTTTGTTATTCTTATTTTTCTAATACATAAATGACTTATAATAAGGAGTGATATAGTAAAATCATCGTTCGAAAGATGAAAATTTAATTTAAAACATTAAGAGTTAATTTTGCATTTTCTATTTATTTTATTTTTCATTAAATATTATTTATTTTCTTAATACCTAGATGACTGATAATAATTAATTAAGAGCGATTGATTATGTTATTACTATAAAAATTAATATAATTTTATCATATCCAATAGTAATCATCGATAATTCACCAAAATAGTATATTAATTAAATACGGGATGCTATATTTGCATATGCAAAGTATGATATTATTAAAAATTATTGGATAGTGCATTATATTTATCTTTCACAGTAAGAAAATTTTACTATATATTTTTCTTTATTTCTTTTTAACTTGATACATATTGACCAGCACAAATTCTAAGGAAATATTCATTAGAAATTTATTTTATTAAATTAAATTTATTAATTTTGTACTTTAAAAATTTAAAGTTAAGTTTACATATTAGTATTATTATATAAGAAGAAAAAAATTAAATTTAAAATTTAAATTCACTAAAGTAAATAAATAAATAAAAAGATTACTTTTCTATATAAAAGTCAATTAAAATAATAAAATTTATTTACTTTAAATATTTAGTGGCAATTAATTAAGATAATTTTTTATTTTAAGTCAATTAAAATAATAAAATTTATTTACTTTAAATATTTAGTTACAATTAATTAAGATAATTTTTTATTTTGACATGATTTATGTTACACCGATAAAATTTTGAGAGTTGAATAGAACTTTTATTTATTTTTAAAAATTGTGATTTATAATAATTTTTACGTAATTATCAAATAATATATTTACTACTTGTGTCCCAATTTATGTGGCTTCGATACAATTTTGAGAGTCAATTTTCTATATCTTTTAAATATTTTAAGTTGTTAATTATCATGATTTGCAGTACTTTTTCTTTTATCTCAATTCATGTGGCATTGTTAAAATAATGAGAGTCAATAAAATTTCTATATGTCTTTTAAATATTTTAAGTTATTAATTATTGTGATTTGTAGCAACAAATTAGTTTTAAACATGATAGTCAATTAAATAAATAAAAATTTTTTACTTCCAATATGTAGTTATAGTTAATTAATATAAATTAATAGAATATATTAAATATTTAAACCATTATAATGAAACAATGAAATTATTATACATTGGGATATGATTTGTAATTAAATGGAAGTAGAGGGGTGTTTTAGTAATTACGTAAGAGGTGGTCGAAACCACCTCTTCTATATAATACTAGAAGTGCAAGGTCCGTGTCAGCACGGGACCAACAATAAAACATGTGGATTGCAATTTTTAAGTTTTAGAATTTATGTTGGAGTAGGAAGTTTGAACAGTAGAATGTTTTTATTGGTACGATAAAATATACTTATAAAATATATTTCTGTAAATTTTTTATCAAACTTTTCTTTTGTATATATTCCTTCTATTGAAACGTAGGAGTCGTTTGTTGTAGTGTATAAATTCTCTTTTTGAATAGAATATATTAGTAATATTTGTATTAGTAATGCTTCTATTAGTAAATGCTGGTATTATTTATGTTAGCATTAGTTCTTATACATTGTTTAACGTGTTGCATTAAAATTTACCTTTTCAATTTTGATATATTTAAATAAAAGTTTTTTTTTTAAAAAAGAATTGGATATACATTTTAAGATTCATTCGAGATCTAGCACAGGCTCAATATATTAATTTTTATCTCAATTTATATGACACAAATAGAATTTAGATAATCAATCATACTTTTAATAGGTATTTAGATAATTTAATTTGTTAACTATTGTAATTTATAATATTTTTATGTAATTTTCAAATAATATGTATTATTTTTCTTGTCCAAACTTTTGTGTCATTAATAGTCAATTATATTTTAAAAATAATTTAAGTTTTTAATTATTGTAATTTATAATACTTTTCTTCTATTTCAATTTCAGTGACACTAATATAATTTCAAGAGTCGACCAAATATTTATATCTTTTAAATTTAATTTGTGATTTCTAGTATTTTTCAAGTAATTTTTTTGAAATATATAACATATTAAATTATTTTTAGATATTTTAAATTGTTAACTATTGTAATTTATAATACTTTTTATATAATTTTTTTTGAATAATATATGCTACTCTCTTTGTCCAGAGTTTTGTGTTGACGATGGCCAATTATATTTTTTAAATAATTTAAATTTTTATCATTGTAATTTATAATATTTTTTCTATTTCAACTTATGTGGAACAATGCTTAAATGACCATAATAATTAATTAGGGGTGATATAGTAAAATGTAATTATTATTATTTATTATTTTATTATGTATATGTGTTGATTTAAGAAGAATTTGGAAACATTTAGAAATGTGTGGAATGTTACAAATGTTAATAATCCATTTGGTGCTTCTTGATTTCTCTACATTTATCTCTTATTTGTTTTTACTCTTTTGCCCTTTAAATACGTTACTCTTATTGTCCAATTTTTTATGGCATTGATAGTCAATTATGTTTTAAAAATAATTTAAGTTTTTAATTATTGTGATTTATAATACTTTTCTTCTATTCCAATTTCATTGACACTAATATAATTTCAAAAGTCGACCAAATATTTTATATCTTTTAAATCTTTTAAATTGTTAATTATTGTGATTTCTAGTATTTTTCATGTAATTTTTTTGAAATATATAACATATTAAATTGTTCTTAGATATTTTAACTTGTTAACTATTATAATATTTTTTATATAATTTTTTTTGGAATGATATATGCTACTCTCCTTGTCCAAAGTTTTGTGTCGACGATAGCCAATTATATTTTTTAAATAATTTAAATTTTTTATCATTGTAATTTATAATATTTTTTCTATTTTAACTTATGTGGCACAATGCTTAAATGACCATAATAATTAATTAGGGGTGATATAGTAAAATGTAATTATTATTATTTTTTATTTTTATTATGTGTATGCGTTGATTCAAGAAGAATTTGAAAACATTGAGAAATATGTTGAATGTTACAAATGTTAATAATACATTTGTAACATTTGGTGCTTCTTGATTTCTCAACATTTATCTCTTATGTGTTTTTACTCTTTTGCCCTTTGAGTATATGTAGCAATTTTTATTTTTTTTAAAAAAATGTCATGAAAATTTTACTCTTTTGCCCTTTGAATAGGTTACTCTTCTCGTCCAAATTTTTGTGGCATTGATAATCAATTATATTTTAATAATAATTTAAGTTTTTAATTGTTGTGATTTATTATACTTTTTTTCTATTCCATTTTCAGTGATACTAATATAACTTCAAGAGTTGACCAAATATTTTATATGTTTTAAACCTTTTAAGTTGTTAATTATTGTGATTTCTAGTATTTTTCATGTAATTTTTTTTTGAAATATATAACATATTAAATTATTTTTTCTATTTCAACTTATGTGGCACAATGCTTAAATGACCATAATAATTAATTAGGGGTGATATAGTAAATTTACGGTTGAAGCAGAATGTCATAAATGTCTATTTTATTTTTTACTTAAATATTATTAATTTTTTAATGTATAAATAACTTATAATAATTAATTAAAATTAGTATAATAATTAATTAGGAGTGATATGATACAATTACGGTTGAAGCAGATATGTCATAAATATCGATTTTATTTTTTAATTAAATATTATTAATTTTTTAATATATAAATAACTTATAATAATTAATTAGGTATGATATAATAATTAGTTAGGGGTAATAAAGTACAATTACGGTTGAAGCAGGTATGTCATAAATATTTATTTAATTTTTTAAGTAAATATTATTAAATTTTAATATATAAATAATTTATAATAATTTATTATATGTGGGCTCCATCATATTCAATAGGAGTAGCGTCAACGACAAATTGGTAATTTATTAGAATGACATGAGTTGTAATTAAATCAAAATGGAAGGACTTTTCTTATAGTTGTTGATAAGGTCCAAACATTAAAACACAAAATACAATTTTCCTAAACAAACTAATCTTGCAAAGTATTTTATAGACCTTAGTATCCTAAAACTTTGTTTTTTTAAAAGAAAAATAATATTTTTTAAAATAATTTAAATTAGGTGAAAACGTAATAACAAATAAGAAAGAAAGTAAATTCTATGTTTGATATGAAATTAAATAAATAATAAAATTTATTTAGTTGCATCAATTATAATTAATTTTTACAATAAATTATCATCTTACTAATCAATTTACTTAAATATATTTGAAATAATTTTATATATAAAAATAAAAAAGATAAATAAGATTGAAAAAATGAAAGATAGAGGGCCCACATGTGTGGAAATATGTGTGATGACATTATGATAAATTTTTTCAATGTTATTGCTTGTAATTAAAGAGAAAATAATGGGTTGTTATTCAAACTTTTGATGAAGTTCCAATGTCAACGCACAAAAAATAATTGAATTGAGCTTATAATTTATTGTAATGACTAAATTATCCTTAGAGAAATTTGTTATGTCATTTCCATCCCATGACCAAACCAACTCTTCTATAATATAGAAAGAATATAGAATAAATAAAAGATAACTTGTTAAAATTCTCTTCCACAAAATTTTTGGTTGATATGACAGACGAAATTATCAAGAACATATGTCATTTAGTAGCCAGTTCAAAAGTACTCACGTATTAATTCTTATATAGATTATATAATATCTAGAAGCCAGTTAATAACTAAGTTATTCAGGTATAGAATTTATTTAAAAACACGCTAATACATGTATAAATTATTTTAAAAAATTACTGTATTATCTTATTGAGAGCAGAATATAAATAACTAATATTCACATAATTAATATCTATATAATAATTAACAAATTTTAATACATGCATTTGTCTCCCACTCTCCCTTAATAGATGTGGACGTAAAAGAATGGTCGAGACAAAATTCAAATATTTTGACTCTCTAGTTCTTAGGTAACTAGCACATAAAATAGATCCATCTTTTGAAAGGTATCTTTCTTTTTTATATTTATATTTTTAATTTGATATTTTCGTTAGAGCCTTAATTTATTTAAATTAGCGTCATATGAGATTCATTAAAGAAACAATATTTTCTTCTAGAATTATTTATATTTCATTAGAACCTTCGAATAAAAATATTTTATCCATCTCACTGCAGCTAGGGCTGGGCATAAAATACCGAATTATCGAATCGAACCAAAAAATTTGGTAATTGGTATTAGGTAATTCGATATTTGGTATGGTATTTGGGAGCAAAATTTTAATATTTTGATATTCGGGGTTGAATTTGGTAAAAGATATTAATACAGTCTGGTATTCGATATTTAGCGAATATCAATTTATATATATATATATATATATATATATATATATATATATATATATATATATATATATAAAACTTACTCGATAGATAATAGTATTAGTCAATCCCAAAGAATCTCTTGGACCTTGGTAAGATATTAATAAAAAACAACAAAAGGAATACTAAATAGGGTTTCTATTAAATATACTCTTTGAAGTATAGACGTACATTTGGGCATTTTCAACTTTAATATGGTATTACCAAAAATTGTACCAAACCAAAGTTTAATTTACCGATTACCGAATTAACGAATCTATGTTTATAAGTATGATATGTGGTATCTACTTTCAGATATCGATTACCGAATTACCGAACCCAAAATTTAAAAATACCGTACCGAATACCAAACGCCCACCCCTTACTGCAGCTCTCCACCACAAAAATAACTCTTTACTAGTTTTATTTTTGGTATAATACATAAATATGACCCTAAACTTGACACTAAAGTATAACATTGACCTTAAACTTTGATAGTGCACAAATAGGACCTTTAACTATTCAAAACCTGAACAAATATGACCTCCGATTTTACAACCTCCATGTGTGTAACTCACTTACGCCTACGTGGATATGTAATCCAATCATACGGTGCTACGTCATTAAAAGGACTGACATGAAGGGACTTTTGTCTTTCAATTAAAACAACGTCGTTTTGCTTCTATAAGTTAAAATGACGTCGTTTTGCTTATTATTATTATTATTATTATTATTATTATTATTATTATTATTATTATTATTTGTTATAAATATACCATATATAGTGAATTTCTACTTTACCATATATAGTGAATACCTACTTTACCATATATTGTGTATGTCTATTTATGAAAAATTTACAAACCCCTAGGTTAGTTTTCCCCTATAAATAGAGGGGTTTTGCTTCATTATAATTCATCTTTCAAGAGAAATAAGAATTACTCTCTATTCTCTCTCTACTCTTCTTTTTTGTTCTTTATTATTTTATAACACGTTATCAGCACGAGACTCTGCCAAACACGGTGAGATTATAAATCTGAAGGATTTCAAGGTTAGTAATTCTTTATGTTATCTTTCTTTTGCTACTAGTAATATAATTATTATTGGATTTGAGAAAAAATAATTGGTTTGGAACCATTTATATTTTAAATTTATTCCTCAAAAATAATATTATCAAAAAGGATGATAATATGTTGGGTTCAAGTCCCATCGATTCATGCCTAAGATGCCTTTATATGGATCAAATATTGAGTTTGAATCTTAATACACCATATTGATGATATTGTGATGGCTAAGGCAAAATAATGGGTATTTGATGAAAAGTCATGAAATTCGACCCATTGAATATGCTCCATTCCATGAAGTGAATGTGGTAACAATATATGATAAGTCTGAAATATGACAACTTACTTCATTCTTGAGGTGTATGTGGTAGCAGTGCATAATATGTCTGAAAAAAGATAAGTGATTGAATGCACGAATATACGCGTGGAGGGACAATATGATAATGATCATCAAAAGTGATGATATTTTCACACGCTTATATGATTATAAGATATGCTAGAGAAAAAAATTCTTTACATCATATGTATGCCTCGATTTACTTCTGAAGTAGCAAAATCTTGAAAGATGTTATAAGCTATCATAATTTGATAGGCTTAAGGCATGATTATATTCCATTTCTGGGGAATGAGAAACTTATTAATGTAAACGTGCACTTGATTGTGATTGTATCACAACTTACCTCCGAAAGAGGTTGAATAATTTTGAAATCTACTTCTGAAGTAGTAAATCTGAAATTTATTCATGTAATAGTAAATCTGAAATTTACTAAAGAAAAAGTACATGTCATGGTAAACTTGGAGTTTACTAGAATAAAAGTTCATAACTTGATATGAACGATTGTGATATCTCGAAGATGTGCATGTATTGAAGAACTAGAAGATTCTTCAAGAATTGTTTATGTCGTTTGTTCTCATGATAAGTTGGTTGGACCAACTAATATTGGGATTAGATAACTTCAAATCTGAAAATTATAAGGGTGAATAAGGGCTTGTTCATCTATCATGTGATATGTTAAAATCATGCATCAATAAGATGATCACATGTATTTATTGTCAACCTGCAATTTGACATTAATAAAGTTGTTTGCTCAATAAAATTGAGTTAAACATGACTTTCAGATTGTGTAATCAAGATAATTCATCTTGATGATGATGGTTTAGCATTGAATGCCCTCAATAAATATCTAAACCATTGTTAATGAGAACAAAACTTCATGTATTGATCTGAAATATGATATATTGCAATAACACTTGTATGTATTAGACTAATAAATTATGATTATTTCTTCCCTCTCAATTGGTTCAAGGTCAGGAACCAATTATTCCATCTAATAATTTTGATGTACGGTATACAATTAATGAATATACCATAATGCACAAAGATGGATTCCTCAAAGAAGTAGAGGATGTATGTTAGTTTTTCTAACATAAGGGGGAGATTATAAGCGCTATGAAATATGTTAGGAATTATCACCAGATCCTCATCCAAAAGATAATTCAAGTCAAATGCCGAAAGCATCTCATATTAAGTGCAAGTGCTCTTATTTTGTGTTCCTAAAGGACAAAATCTACGCATGCATGAAGCGTGGTAGAATAATCGGTTCCAAATGAAATAATCCTTGAAAAGGATAAGAAGAAAATAATCATAATAAGAAGGTAATGTGCTCTTGAAGAGCCTACGACATAACACTTCATGAAACCTATGAGAGGTTCATGTACCTGAAATAATGAAGTGATGAGATCTCAAAATGTTATGTCACATTGTGAATCGATACAAAAATGATATATCATCGATAATATCTTTGATATAATATTGACGCAATATTATAAAAGATCACGAGGATTCGAATTCTACGTTTATTTAAGCATGCTGACGTAGAAACATTTATCAAGTGACCTGAAAGGATACATTTTGGTAAGCGTAAAACTTATTTAATTTGTAGTCCAGACACTTGAAGATGTCACACTTGACATGATGGATATTGTTACTTGACAAACATCCATATGAAAATCCCTTAAGGATTCAAAATTCCTAAAGCATATAAAGTTTCTGGGAAACTTTTTATTATCCTCATAAGATATAATTTGATGATTTGAGTATCATTGAAACTCTTGGAGAGTTTTCAAAAGCAATAGAATATTTGCTTAAATGAGAAACATGCAAAAATTGAATAAGGATCTATTCCGACCTTAAGAAAGAATGAGGAACTCCTTAGTTATGAAGTACCATATCTTAATGCAATTGATGCACTAACGTATCTTGCAAAAACTACAAGGCCTGATATAGTCTTTTTTTTAGTTAATTTGTTAGCAAGTTTGCAGTCCCGATCTTATTGGTCATGTTGATTTTGGGTACTTATCTGATCTACATAAAGCTCGGTCTCAAATAAGCTATGAGTTCATATGTGGTGGTACTGCAATATCTTGGAGATATACAAAGCATCCTATCGTAGCCGCTTCATTGAATCATACTGAGATAATACCTATTCATGAAGCAAGCCGAGAATGTGTATGGTTGAGGTCCATGATACATCTCATTCGAGAAAAATATGGTGTGAAATATGACAATCTACCCACAATTTTATACGTAGATAATGCATCATGCATAGCACATCTTAATGGAGGATTCATCAAAGGAGATAGAACGGAACACACTTCATCAAAGCTTTTCTATACACATGAGCTACAAAAAGAATGATGATATTAACATGCAACAGATTCGTTCAAGTGACAATGTGGTTGATTTATTCACCAAGTCTCTTTCAATTGCAACTTTCAAGAAGATGGTGCACAAGATCAGAATGCAAAGGTTCAACAATGTTCTCATTAGGGGGAGTTAATACGCGTTGTACTCTTTTTTCTTTACGAGGTTTTGTCTCACTGGGTTTTCCTTGTAAGGTTTTTAATGAGGCAACCTATATGCGTATTGTTAGAGATGTGTACTCTTTTTCCTTCACTAGATTTTTTTTCCACTAGATTTTTTCTAGTAAGGTTTTAACGAGGCACATTATCTATTAATTAGGCATTCAAGAGGGAGTGTTAGAAATATACCATATAGAGTGAATGTCTACTTTACCATATATAGTGAATACCTACTTTATCATATATTGTGTATGTCTATTTATGGAAAAGTTACAAACCCCTAGGTTAGTTTCCCCTATAAATAAAGAGGGTTTGCTTCATTGTAATTCATACCTCAAGAGAAATAAGAATTACTCTCTATTCTCTCTCTACTCTTCTTCTTTGTTCTTTATTATTATTATTATTATTATTATTATTATTATTATTATTATTATTCTACTACTACTACTGCTACTTCTACATATTACATACTACTATTGCTTCTATCAATATACTACGGCTACTACGACTAATAATAATAATAATAATAATAATAATAATAATTTTTTATTATTATTCTTCTACTACTATTTCTACATATTAATACTACTATTGCTTCTATCAATATACTACTACTACTACTACTACGACTAATAATAATAATAATAATAATAATAATAATAATAATAATAATAATAATAACAATATTTTAATAAAATTCTCCTCTTAATAATGCTTTATTAATAATGTTAATTTAATGTACTATTACTACTACTACCCTTAATAACGTTAATTTAATATACTACTATTGTCCTTATTAACATTTTATTAATAACGTTTTAATAACGTTAATTTAATAATATTTTAATAACATTAATTTAATAATATTTTATTAAGACTATAATTTTTTTATTTATTATTGATATAGTTTCATCTTTGAGCTGAAAATAATGAAAACATAATAGTGAAAAGTCATTTAAATATATAAAAAGGAATTAGTAAGGACATAATAGTCATTTTATCATTTTTTACTATTGGAACACTCAAATTTTTCTTATGTCTTAGTACCTATTTTCTTATTCCGTGTCGCCCTTATGTCTCCTATTTCATATTCTTTGAGGTCTATTTTATTATTTCTTATTCCTGATTTTCTATTATGTTTTCCATCCCTTTGTTTACTGTTGTCTACTTTGAGCCGGGGGTTTATCGAAAACAGCCTCTCTACTTCCTCGGAGGTAGCGGTATGGACTATGTACATCTTACCCTCCCCAGACCCTACTCTTGTGGGAATACACTAGGTATGTTGTTGTTGTTGTTGCAACGCTCAAATTTTTAGTCTGACGTGCTCAGTTTTGCGTGTACAACACGCGTTTTACTACATAGGATCGGAGGTCATATTTGTTTAGGTTTTGAATAGTTAAAGGTCCTATTTGTGCACTATCAAAGTTTAAGATCAATATTATAATTTGGTGTCAAGTTTGAGATCATATTTATGTATTATACCTTTATTTTTTCATTGACTAATTGAAAGAGTGACAAAGAAATACTTACTATTTTTATGCAGGCATAATACATAAATATATCCCTAAACTTGACACCAAATTATAATTTTGACCTTCAATTTTGATGGTGCACAAATATGACCTTTAACTATTCAAAATTGCACAAATATGACTTCCAATCCTACTTGGCAAAACGCGTGTTTCACACGCAAAACTGGGCACGTCTAGCTTAAAATCTAAGGGCATAATATATAAATATGACCCTAAACTTGACACCAAATTATAACTTTGACCTTAAACTTTGACAGTGCACAAATATGACCTTTAACTATTCAAAACTGCACAAATATGACCTTTAAATGACTTTTCACTATTATTTTTTTATTATTTTCGGCTCAAAGATGAAAATGACATCTAATTTATTTTGTCATTGCGGAAAAGAGCAATATTTAAGATTTATTAATTAGGTAGGTCAGCCTCATACAAAAAAATTGCACGGGTATGTATATATATTATAAAACAGAGGGCGAATTTATGTTTATAATATATCTAAATATAATTTATTTAATTATTAAATTAAAGATGAAACTATAATAATAATTAAAAAAATTATAGTTTTAATAAAACACTATTAAATTAACATTATTAAGGATAGTAGTAGTAGTATATTAAATTAACATTATCAAATTAACGTTATTAAAATGTTATTAAATTAACGTTATCAAAACGTTATTAAATTAACGCAGGGGTGGACCTACGTGGTTGCCATGGGGTTCACCCGAACCCCCTCGGTAAAAAAATTATGTTGTATATATAAGGTAAATAATCTATATTTATGTACGTTTATTAATGTTGAACCACATGAAACAAGACACTTAGATAGCCTAGTGGTGTTATTTGCTCTTCTTGGGCGCTTCCTTCAACCTACTGCGTGGGTTTGATCTTTGCTAGTGGATTTTCTTTTAATAAAAAAAAGCTAGGTGCTTTTGCTATAGAAATTAAAAAAATAATAAATAATAAATAATAAAAACGGCGCCGTTTTAACACAAAAAGCAAAACTTTGACAGCGCACAAATATGACCTTTAACTATTCAAAACTACACAAATATGACCTCTCTCCAAGTCAGCCCTTTTAACGATGTGGCATTATGTGATTGGATGAGCTTTTCATATAGGCGCGAGTGAAACTCATGCAGGGGGGTTGTAAAATCGGAGGTCATATTTGTTCAGGTTTTGAATAATTAAAGGTCCTATTTATGCACTATCAAAGTTTAAGGTCAAAGTTATAATTTGATGTCAAGTTTAGAATCATATTTATGTATGCATAACTTATTGAACAGAGTCAAATTTGAAATTTTTCTAAAAAAATCTCCTACACATTTCTTTCTATATATTAGAAACATTGGTTTCAACAAGTAGGTTAAAGGCATTAATAAAAAGCTTGAGGGTATAATAGTCTTTGTGTAGAATTAGCTTGTTGATCAAAGTTGTCTTAATGCTTTAATTTGTTGAACCTTAGCAATACTTTTACAAAAAAGTTCAACCTGTTCCATTTAATTACAATCAAGACCTTAAAAAAAAGACCTCCCTTTTCTATTTAATTACAATAATGCTTGGAGTGTTATTAAATATGGTGGGGCCATACTTATTAAAATGTATAATTCGATATTTCATATATTTTTTCCTTTACTCTATTAAAGGTAAATAAGTTTTTTACTATATTTTGCATTTAAATGTTTTGAAGTTAAAAAGAATTATTGAGATTTTTTTTCTTATTATTATGTTTTTAAGTGATATTCTTAACTAATTTATATCTTTTAGAAGAAAAATTTGAAAATAATTTAAAGATAATATTGAAAAGTAGCTTTTAATATTTTTCTTAAGGAATATTGCATATTTCAACAATTCACTTAATATGAATTACAGGAAGTACTATCTATATATAATTACGTATTAAAAAAATAATTTATACTAATTACTTCTAATTAAATATTCAAATTAAATAAATTTCATATATTTCTTCTTTTATTTTTTGGCTCTTATACTGAATATAATTTTTTTATTATTTATGTTAGCAAATTAAAAGGAATTTATTATTTGATTCTAATACTGATTTTGTGATTAAATAACTATGTAAAATATTAGTATTTAGATTTAGAATTTCAAAACATACAAATAAAATTAATTTAGTAAGATAAATTCCTAATTAAAAAATTCTTAGGATCAAGTTACAAAAAAATGAAGAAATGTCTATTATGTCAAAATATACACCCTAATAAGACTAAGTATTGCCATACAAATTTTTCGCTTTTTCATATACTAGAAAAGTTTATTTGACAAAAAAAGTTATTTAACATATTTGGGTCCATAATTTTGTTATTTAACGTAGAGTTTCCAGGGAGGTTTTGTGGAGGTGTTTGGAGGCTAGAGGTGTTCCTATAGTGTCTGTTAGGGCGATTAAGGATATGTACGATGGAGCCAAGACTCGGGTTAGGATTGGGGGAAGGGACTCGGAGCACTTTCCTGCCTTGATGGAGTTACATCAAGGATCAACGCTTAGTCTATTTCTTTTTGCCTTGGTGATGGATGTTTTGACGTGACACATTCAGGACAAGGTGCCTTATTGTTTGCTTTTTGAGGATGATGTAGTCTTGATTGATGAGACACATAGTGGAGTTAATGCTAAATTGGAGGTTTGGAGGCAAACTCTTAAGTTTAAAGGGTTTAGGTTAAGTCTAAGACAGAATATTTGGAGTGTAAGTTCAGCGAGGTGTCTCATGAGTCTGATATGGTTGTTAAGTGTAACACTCATTCTAAAAGTAAGATAGTTTCAAGTATCTAGGATCGATGATTCAGGAGAATGGAGAGATTGACGATAATGTCACTCATCGGATCGGGGTAGGGTGGATCAAATAGAGGCTCCCCTTCGGTATCTTGTGTGACAAAAAGGTACCTCTTAAATTTAAAGGCAAGTTCTACAAAGTGGTGGTTAGACCGACTTTTTTGTATAGGGCGGAGTGTTGACCTGTTAAGAAGACCCACATCCAGAAGATGAAGGTGGCGGAGATGAAAATGCTTTGGTGTGAAAATGAGGTTATTTGAGATAAAGTGGTGGTGGCTTCGGTGGAAGCCAAGACGAGGGAAGCGAGGTTAAGATGGTTCAGTCATGTGACGAGGAGGAGCATAAATGCCCTAGTGTGGAGGTGTGAGAGGTTGGTTAGGGATGATTTCAACTGATGTAGAGGTAGACCGAAGAAATATTAGAGGGAGGTGATTAGACATAACATGGAGCAACTTCAGCTTACTGAGAACATGACCCTGGATAGAAAGTCGTGGAGGAGGTGAAGTAGAGGTAGAAGGTTAGTCTGAGTTAGGATGTTGTATGTTTTGGTATGTACTTGGAGTATCTTGCTTTTGGTATTATGGAATATGTTCTATTGTATCTTGTTCTATTACTATTCCTTATCTTATCTTAGATTGCTTTATTTTGAGTCAGGGGTCTATCAGAAAGAACCTCTCTATCTCACATTGAGGTAGTGGTATGGACTGCATACACTTACCCTCCTAAGACCCCACTTGGTGGGAATATACTGGGTATGTTGTTGTTGTTGTTGTTGTACAAAATATTGATAAAATAAGATTTTTAAAGTAAATTATTTTTAAAGATAAATAATCGTCTTTCTAATTTTTTTTAATGGATTATTTTTAAATATAAATAATCGTCTTTCTAATTGTTTTTTTTTTAAATATCAACCTGACACGTTGCTTAAGAAAACTTAAATAAAGAATGTATTTTACCACATTAACCTTATTGATGCTGGATTGGGACTCTAAAATTGACTATTATTGATATTGTCTTAGAATTCTAAATTTACCAAATTAACTTAAGAAAACTCTAACCGTGTTGAATATTATTGATGTTGTTTTGGAGTATTACTTTATGTCATTATTAAACACTAAGGACAAAAAGAAAAAAAAAATATAACAAAATTAGAGACAATTTCGACATGCCTGCTTTACCAGGCTACTTGCTTTGTGATTTTACTATATCATCCCTAATTAATTATTATAAGTTATTTACATATTAAAAAATTAATAATATTTAATACAAAAAGTAAAATAGACATTTATGACATGTCTGCTTCAATCGTAATTTTATTAAATATCAGCCCTAATTAATTATTATAATTCATCTAAGTATTAAAAAATAATAATTTAATAAAAAAGGTAAAATAGATATAAAATGATGAATTAACTCTTGATGTTTTAAGTTAATTTGACGTCTTCTATGAGACTCACTTAGTTTTTTTTTTTACAAATACCTTTTATAGCCACTTTGCTACATCAATTTTTACTAAATATCTCTCCTAATTAATTATTATAATTCTTCTAAGTATCACAAAAATAATAATATTTAATAAAAAATAATATAGACACAAAATGATAAATTAACTTTTGATGTGTTAAATTAACTTGATGTCCTATGTGACTCACATAAATTTGTTTTTGCAAATATTTTTTTATAGTAACTTTTTTATATCAGTTTTTACTAAATATCTCCCCTAATTAATTATTATAAGTTATATAATATTAAAAAATTAGTAATATTTAATACAAAGGTAATATAGACATAAAATGATAAATTAACTCTTGATGTTTTACATTAACTTGACGTCTTATATGAGGTTCACTTAAATTTCTTTGACAAATATTTTTTATAATAATTTTGCTACATCACTTCTAATTAATTGTTGTAAGTGATTTAAGACATATTTTCTTCGATGCTTCAATCGTGATTTTACTATATCACATGTAATTAATTATTATGGATATCCAAGTATTGTGCCACTTAAATTGACATTTGTAATTTATTACCTCACTTATAAAGGATGATAAACAGATAACTGTAGACACATAATTTTGTCCATCCCTGAAAGCATTCTTACCATTTTACCCTCGTCTTAGTGTGTGCCCTCACCTGTGTGATAACTCCTTCACAAAAAGACAAAAATAACAATTCCTAACTAATTTTATCTTATTCTAACAACTCCTCCCTATTAAAAATGACACATCACCATCACCACCCTACCTGCCCATGTGATCCCCCCTTCTTTTTCTTGTCCACAAAGAAAGAATATTTGGGGGACCCACCAAAATTTTCACATAATAAAAAATACATGCCCATTATAAAAGAAAAATTCTAAGAGGGAAAAAGGGGCTCATTCTTTGATCATCATCTTCTCCATAATAACAACAATCACAAAAATACTCTTTCACAAGAACAACAACAACAATAAAAAAAAAAGTGCGCCGGTGAACAGTAACCGGTGAACAGTACCGATGAACAGTACCGGTGAACAATAACGGCGTGAAAAGTGACGGTGAACGGATCATTATTTGTCGAGTTGGATTGTTGGTGTTAAGGTTCAGCTCGAGGTTTTCGGGTGCGGACTCTCTTTATTCGAATAACATTGAGTTTGAAAGCTTCAAATTTAAGGTCCAATTCTTTCTTCTCTTTCATTTAATTCTTATGTGATTGTGATTGCGTGTGATTTGATATCGTGGTTTGTTTGTTGATGTGAACTGTTGGTGACATTTGGGTGTGTGATGTGCTAAGCATGATTAGTCAATTTTCGTTATTCTCGATTGGTAGATTGTGTATTGAAATGGGTTAA
>NC_061122.1:223043324-223080871 GCF_002878395.1 Capsicum annuum | reverse complement strand
TTGGGTGCGGACTCTCTTTATTCGAATAACATTGAGTTTGAAAGCTTCAAATTTAAGGTCCAATTCTTTCTTCTCTTTCATTTAATTCTTATGTGATTGTGATTGCGTGTGATTTGATATCGTGGTTTGTTTGTTGATGTGAACTGTTGGTGACATTTGGGTGTGTGATGTGCTAAGCATGATTAGTCAATTTTCGTTATTCTCGATTGGTAGATTGTGTATTGAAATGGGTTAATCACGTGGTTGAGAATGAATTAGGGTGAGGATTAAAAATGGAGGAAAATGAATATTGATTAATTTTTATGTATTGATAATGTTGAACATGATAGAATTGTGATACGTTGAACTTGGTAGGCAAACGTAGGCCGGGTAGGCAAATTTAGGAATAACGATTTGTTGGAATGTTTGAATATGTGCGTGACTGGTACTTTCTACTTTATTGCACGAAAAGTTTAAATTGTACTCATTTGGCCGGGGAATGCCCCGACGGATTTGTATTGATTTATCCGGGGAATGCCCCGAAGTAGCATGTACGCAAAGGAGGCTCGTGATCAAGGCCCGAAACATCGGGTGGAATTTAGTTTAGGATTAGTTTAGAATAGAATAGGTTTTATATTTCAGAACCTCTTTTATTTTGGATTGTATAATTTGGACTGAACATTATTTTGGTTTGTTTTGAATTTTGTGTGATTTGTTTGTTTGCTTGTTTTGTGTGTTTATGTGGTTTGTACATAATTAATGTCAAATTAGCTGATACGCTCCACCAAGCGACTGTGGTAGAACCACGGGATCGAGAGGTGCCTAACACCTTCCCCTCGGTCAACAGAATTCCTTAGCCGGAATCTCTGTTCGCGGATCAGTTTTTAGAGTCAAACCGTTTCGAAAAGTATTTTCCAAAGGTGACTTGACACATCGGATTATGCCAAGTGGAGACTCTGAATAAGAAAAAATAATGTAAATAATCCTTTTTTTTCGAAACAAATTTTTTATTTTTGTCACCTTAATAATAAAACCCTTTCGAACTTAAAATACATATCTTTTTTTGGTCAAAAAGGGGTGTGACAGCTCTGGCGACTCTGCTGGGGATCTTTTCAGAATTCGGTCTTATTTTTGGAGTCATATCGGCTTTGTTTGGCATTATGGGTTTAGAAACATTGTTTGTGATTATTGTTTGTGTTATTCTTATCACTGTTGTGCGTTTTCGTGCTCTTTGTGTACAGTATTTATCCTATATGTTACCGCTTTTATATCTGGCATCATGTGTCTACCCCCAGGCCTTCTTTCTGTAACAAGTCCGTAGTACACGTATTGTACACGACCTCTAGTTGAGTCACCATTATTTTAGGGGGGAGCCGTCGGTGTTATAGAGTAGGTGGAAAGCAAAGCAGCCACTATCGACCATACGCTCCCCCGAACAGCCTTGTTAGTGAACCACAACGTAGGTCAACCTTTAGGTCATGCTTATGTGCATCATACTGAGACCTAGCGGGGCCCGCTTGGTCCTTTGTAGGAGACTCACCTCTAAAGCATCTCTACGTGTTAAATGTTGCATCTTTGAGGATAACGTGGTCATTTGACGGACTGATTTGGAAAAAATATGTGTTAGAAGTAAAATGTGTGGGTAGTGAAAAAAACAAGAAAAAAAAAGAGTTTTGTAGTTTTTAGAGTTTTTTATGGCTTTTATTTTTCAGAATTCCAAAATCCGAAAGGACTTTTGTTACCTTTCGCACTCATTTTTCTCAAAAACATCAAAAAGATTTTCCTTTGTCTCGTTTAGCATGCATTCACAATTCGAAAACTTCAAAAAGATTTTTTCATTCATAGGATGTGTTTATAAAATAAAAATGCAAAAAAAAAAAATGATGTTAGAAATTTTTTACATTTCGTATAACGAAAATACCAAAAAGATTTTTCTTTCATAGTTGTTGATGCCATTTTTCTGTGAAGTATCAAAATGAAAACTCAAAAGATTTTATTAACATGGTTCATCGTCTGTCTTTGGTCGTGTCTCTTAAGTCAGGGTCTAGCCTGTTATTTAATCATTAATTGTCCAATCTGGATGAACTACGCACCCCTGATTCTCTTCTCTTGGGAGTGAGATACGTAGGCAGCCTATTGTGGGTTCGGGGAACTTATTTCAAAAATCCAAAAAAAAATAAAAAAATATTCTTCACTCTTCATTTAGAGTAGGTGTCTCATGTACATCTTTAAAATAAACAACAACAAAAAAAAATTTTCCTTTAGTAGGTTCAAGTTTCATTTTCGTATGAAATTCAAAATCGAAAATTCAAAAAATATTTTCTTCGGTAATCATAGATTTAATTTTGTACAGGAATTTGAAAAATTCAAAAAGATTTTCTTCACTCTTCATTTAGAGTAGGTGTCTCATGTACATCTTTAAAAGAAAACAACAAAAAAATAATATTTCCCTTTAATAGGTTCAAGTTTCATTTTCGTATGAAATTCAAAATCGAAAATTCAAAAATATTTTCTTTGGTAATCATAGATTTCATTTTGTACAGGAATTTAAAAAATTCAAAAAGATTCTCTTCACTGTTCATCTAGAGTAGGTGTCATATACGTCTCTAAAAGAAAAATACAAAAAGGTTTTTCTTTAATATTTTCAAGCTTCATTTTCCTATGAAATCCAAAATCGAAAAACCCAAAAGATTTTTCTTTGGTAATCATAGGTTCCATTTTGTATAGGAAGTTTAAACCTGAAAAATGCAAAAAGATTTTCGTCAATTCTTTTAACAAATTGTTATTTTTTTTTCCCTTAAAGTTGAAGAAAAAGAAAAAAGAAAGGAAAAAGAATCAATTGGCCATTTTGACAAGACTTCACGAACTACGCACACCTGATTCTCCTCTCTTGAGAGTGAGATACGTAGGCGCCCTTCTTGGGTTCGGTGATCTTTTAAAAAAAAAAAGAGGTTTTGAAAAAGTGTTGAACTCCAATACATTTGTTTTTTTATTGAGTCAGTTTAAGGTGGTTAATTGTGGCATTCTGGCTGGACCTTCACACCACACCAAATCCAAAGGGTTAGTTGTGTCCAACCAAGATATAGAGAGTGACATCATGGATCAAACAAAGAATCGGAAAATGAGAGTTTGAAGCAAGAGATTAGGAGGCTAAGACAACAAATGACAAAAATGTATCGAGCTTGGGCCAGTGGGTTGCCTCCTCCTCCATTTCCCTTTATTGATCCTACAAATACCTCGAGTTTTCCACCCAAATCTCAAAGTCAGTTTTCTACTGTTGTTGATGCACCACAACATGGCTCAGAATTCATTCCAAGCCAAAAGCATCTCAATACTTCCACCACTTTTCCTCTAGCTCCTCAGCATAAGTCTGCTACATTCATAACACCATATGTCGTCTGTGATCTTGTTGCTTAATACTCTACTGGGACTTCCACACTGGCTCGCCCAACGGTTGTGCGTCCCCATGCTGCTAGTGAACTTATATTCAATACTTTTAGTGATCATTGTTATACTCCTGAGCCTGCTTTTAAGTTAACTGAACCACCAAAATTTCTTAAAAAGAAGTCCAGTGTGCCAGAAGAGTCGGAGAAAATGGTTGGAAAAATGAAGAGTGCAGAAAATGCTATGAAAAATTCTCTAGGACAAAGAAGATGTTTCATACAAAGACTGGGGCATGCCTTCAAGTGCTAACCTTCCTCTAATCTTTGAGATGTCGAAATTTGAGGAGCAAGATGGGCATGAGAAATTCGTGAAACATTTAGGACAATATTGCAATCAATTGAGGGAACCCGGAGGAAAGAAGAATGAGAAAGATAACACTGCTATTGTAGTTGGAGAACTAGCACATCCAAGAAGACGACGTTGTCGTTGCCGTCAGTCTCAAGCCCAAGTTCATACCCAAGCTCTCCATAATCACTCTCAAAATCCAATATACTCTGTTTTCCGACCTCCATATCTAGTATATTGCGCACAACTATATGTTTAACTCCTTCTTTACCCACAATGGCGCACACCAAATCTTCAAAGTCATCCTCCAATTCCACAAACAAACCAAAGCCCTTCTAGGCCCGATGTTCGATCCAAGTTAAATAATGAAATGAGGCAGAAATTGAGGGATAGTTTCACATTAATTGGAGAGTCGTATGTTAGTTTATTTCAGAGATTAGCACAGCGAGGCATGATCACTCCTCTCCTTGGGTATACTCTTAACCCGAATTTAAGAAGTTTTGATCCTAATGTAGGATGCGCATATCATTCTGATGTTCAGGGTCACAATATTAAAGATTGTCGTACTTTGAAAAGACAAATTGAAAAGATGATTCAAGACAAATTGATTATGGTGCCGAACATTGACGGTGAGAAAAACTCTAGTCATGCTGATATACAAACCAGTGGCTAAGATGTCAGGCCGAGCAATTGAGAAGTCACCCATCTCCCTACTAGGAAGAGGTCTGGTAGTTTGTTTTGTTTTATTTTCTGTTATTCGAATTATTTCAGGGTTGTAGTCCAAGATCTATCTTGTTTTGTCCATTTGTCGTTATATTCAAACCATTCTATCTTTTATTTTAATTAAATGAACTGTCCCTTTTTCGTTTGTGTTTTAAATGTGTTGTTTGTTTGTTTTCTTTACATAGTACATTTTAGGTTAATTCTAGTGATATGACATGCTAGTGGAATTTTCAGCCTAATCTTAAAATTCAATTTAAGCATGAACATTGAATCAGAGGGTTAAAGTTAAAAAAAGAGAGCATTTGAGAAAATAGGTAGTGTGCTAAGACATTTGGTGACAAGTTCAAGCCTTCTTTGAAAATTAAGGCAATTATTTTGAGAATCATAAGAATAACTTGGTCATCAATTGAAAAACATGGCTCAATTAGATCAAATAGCGGGTGTGTGATACCAAGGGACAGAAAAATCAACTCCAAGAAAGCATGAGTCATTTGATGTGAGGATTGTTCAACAAAAGTGGAGTGATATGTTGAACAAAGTGCAAGAGTAGTGACGCACATACTCAGTTAAAGTTAATGCTTAAAAAATATCATAATTGATCTTCATCTCTCACTTCCATATTGCATGATATGCACTTGCATTTTCAAGAATTGATATGACGAAGACATTTCATTCTGCTATCCAAACATCATGTCATCCTTTGTTTACCCCATTTGAGCTTTAGTCCTATTTTCTTTCATACCCTTCTTTTGGAATCAAGATAGAGTTAGCAAAGCTCAAAAGAAAAGTGTCGAGCAAACCAATAGAGTCAGAAAAAGTTCAAAAAAAAAGAAGAAAAAGAAAATATGTCCAAAAAGAAAAAGAAAAAAAAAGTGTCAAGACAAATAGAGTTAGAAAAAATCCAAAGAGAAAAGAGTGTCAATAAATGAAAAAGAATCAAAAGTCTAAATCATCCGAAATAAGCTGCCAGAACTACGCGTGACCTGATTCTCCTCTCTCGGGGGTGAGATACGTAGGCTGCCCTACTCTGGGCTCGGTCCAACTAAATAAATAATTTAGAATTGCCCAATCAAAAGAAACTGGGGCATGATTTAATCTTCATTTGTTTGAGTCGATTACAAAAGTTGTAAGTCCTAACCCACTTTAAGTGTCGTTTGGGCCTCATGCCATCCTTTCTTTCTAACCCTATCCAAAAGCCAAGTTACAACCAAAGAAAGACCTTCAGATGAATCTTTGAGAATGTTAAGGATAAGCATTCAATGGATATAATGACGCATTTTGGGAACTACTTGTCTTCCTCAGCATAAGGAATCGAAAGAGAAATAAAATATGAAAGAGTCTTATTGGTGAAAACCCTCACAGGCACCGTAAGACGATAGTAAGTTGAGAGAGATAAAAATGAGAGAGTCTTATTGGTGAAAACCCTCACGGGCACCGTGAGACGATTGTGAGTTGGGAGAAATGAGAATAAGAGAGTCTCATTAGTAAAAACCCTCACAAACACCATAAGACAATGGTGAACTGAGGAAAAGACCCTTCAAGGCGTCACTAGCCGAATGAGGTCTGAACGTAATTGGCCTAAGAGAGAAACTCAGTTTCAAGGCTATTAACTCAACAAAAATTGGTAGAAAGTTTGGATGGAAAGATCAGGTAGCTTAATCCAAAATGCATGGCATAATCATTAGAGTTAACAGTCATATCTAGAAAAAATTTTCATTTCTTTGTTTCAAATGGGGACACACATTGTCTTTTCTTTATTTTCTTTATTTTTATTTTGTTTTCTTGAGTCAATTCTCCAAATAAAAGTCATTGTCATTTTTCTCTTGTCTTTGAGTCAAGTTCGTGTCACAATAAGTGAGAAAGATTTCAAAACTGGCTACCAGCTTCTTCAATTGCACAAACCAAGACAAAAGGGCCAGCACATGCTAAAGACATGATTGTGAGCCAAAACAAGGCATACAGAAATTTTTATCAACCGACAAGTCTGGGAACTCATGAAAATACCAAGGTTCAAAGGGTTTATCTGAGAAACATGACAAAGAAGGGATACTGTATTTGTTTCAGAGTCACTCTTAATAATCGGAGTTTGGGTCAATGATGCAGCGAGTCAATGACATATGCTAATGGTTGGAAGCGAGGTTAAATGTGACCGTGGCAAGAGAAATTTCCACAAAAGCCAAAGCCACAAACCAACCACCATGTTTTTAAACTAACACGTTTTCTTTGTATGAAATAGGAACACATGCTACCTTTGAATCAAGGATTACAAAGCCTAAACATCAAGGGCCGTAATATTCTCACTTCTACAAATGAAAGAGGCAATATTGCTGCACATATTTGGTATTCAAACCCATGGTAATTCAAGCGGCATTTGTAAGGAGACACACTTCCTTGTTTTGGTAATTCTAGCAATATTTATAAAGAGACGCACTTTCTTGTTTGGGTAATTCCAGCAATATTTGTAAGGAAACTCACTTTCTTATTTGTTAAATCCAGCAATATTTGTGAGGAAAAACACTTTCTTATTTGGTAATTCAAGTGGTATTTGTAAGGAGATGCACTTCCTTGCGTGGGAAATTCAAGCAACATTTGTTAGGAGATGCACTTCCTTGTTTGATAATTCAAGCAACATTTGTAAAGAGAAACACTTTCTTATTTGGTAATTCGATTGACATTTGTAAGGAGACGTACTTCCTTGTTCGGATAATTCCAGCAACATTTGTAAGGAGACGCACTTCCTTGTTTGGGTAATTCCAGCAACATTTGTAAGGGGAGGCACTTCCTTATTTGGACAATTTAACCAACATTTGTAAGGAGACAGACTTTCTTATTTTGGTAATTCAAGCGCTATCATAAGGAGACGCACTTCCAAAGGAGACACACTTCCTTGTTTGGTAATTCGATCGGCATTTATAAGGAGACGCACTTCCTTGTTTGGGTAATTCCAGCAACATTTGTAAGGAGACGCACTTCCTTGTGTGGGAAATTCAAGCAAAATTTGTAAGGAGATGCACTTCCTTGTTTGATAATTCAAGTAACATTTGTAAGGAGACGCACTTCATTGTTTGGTAATTCGATTGACATTTGTAAGGAGACGTACTTCCTTGTTTGGGTAATTCCAGCAACATTTGTTAGGGGACGCACTTCCTTGTTTGGACAATTCAAGCAATATTTGTAAGGAGACACACTTCCTTATTTTGGTAATTCAAGCGCTATCATAAGGAGATGCACTTCCAAAGGAGACACACTTTCTTGTTTTGGTAATTCAAGCAACATTGGAGACGCACTTCCTTGCTTGGGCAATTCAAGCAACATTTGTAAGGAGATGCACTTCCTTGTTTGGTTAATTCAAGAAACATTTGTGAGAAGACACACTTCCTTATTTAAGTAATTCAAGCGGCATTGGTAAGGAGACTCACTTCCTTGGTTTGGTAATTCAAGCGGCATTGGTAATGAGATGCACTTCCTTGTTTTGATAATTCAAGCAACATTAGTAAGGAGATACATTTCTTTGATTAGGTAATTTGAACTTTTCATTTGGGTAATGCACTTCCTAGCAGTCCCTTTGATTTCTAGAAAATGCACTTTCTAGTCGAGTTATCGCACTTAACCCTAGGGAGACGCACTTCCTTGCTAGTTTTCATTTGTCAGGTGGCACACTTTTTAGCTTAAACTTGTATCTCTAGAAGACGCACTTTCTAGTTAGAATCCCTCACTTTAATTCTTAGGAGATGCACTTCCTAGTCTTGGTTATTTAATTTTACTCTTAAGAGATGCATTTCTTAGTTAGAGTCTTGATTCATCATTGCAACATGCAAGTAGGTATGATGTGACTTTTCCAAAAGTCTTCTGATGATGAACAGGGGCAAAAATTCAATTTCTATTTTTGAAACTTTAGTTTTCTGGCAAATAAAATCTCTTTATAATAATATTTGTTTGGGATAATTTTCTTTTTTAGTTTTGATGTGATTTTAGGAGCCTGCCTGAAGCACAGGGTGAATAAATGGAAAACCAAGCAACAAGGTGAAGAAATTGAAAGTTAAACAGATTGAAAAATAGTAAGTTAGGAGCCCGCCTGAAGAACAGGGTGAAGAAATTGAAAGTTAAGCAATGAGGTGAAGCATTGGAAAACCAAGCAACAAGTCGAAGAAATTGCAAGTCAGGAGCCCGCCTGAAGAATATGGTGATGAAACTTAAGTTAGGATTCCAACAGAAGCTGTATAGATAGAATTTTTGTAATTTCATTTATGTTTTAACTTGTAATTTTCATTTTTGATGTAATGACAGAACCGTGGACCAGAGCCTCGACGGGACCTCACTCGACTCTTCAACTCGGTCGTCCTTCTTTCTTTTGTTTCTTCCCTGTGAATAATGGTCGAACCAAAATTCTGTCTTGTTGTCTACTTCTTTGTATGAAAACACTTTGTGTTTACCTGCAAAAAGGGGCATGATGTAGACACATAATTTTGTCCCTCCCCGAAAGCATTCTTACCATTTTATCCTCGTCTTAGTGTGTGCCCTCACCCGTGTGATAACCCCTTCACAAAAAGACAAAAATAATAATTTCTAACTAATTTTATCTTATTCTAACAACCCCTCCCTATTAAAAATGACACATCACCATCACCACCCTACCTACCCATGTGGTCCCCCCCTCCTTTTTCTTGTCTACAAAGAAAGAATATATGGGGGACCCATCAAAATTCCCACATGATAACAAATCCATGCCCATTATAAAAGAAAAATTCTAAGAGAGAAAAAGGGGGTTCATTCTTTGATCATCATCTTCTCCACAATAACAACAATCACAAAAATAATCTTTCACAAGAACAACAACCAAAAAAAAAAAGGGCGCGGTGAACAGTACCAGTGAACAGTACCGATGAACAGTACCGGTGAACAATAACGGCGTGAAAAGTGACGGTGAACGGATCATTATTTGTCGAGTTGGATTGTTGGTGTTAAGGTTCGGCTCGAGGTTTCCGGGTGTGGACTCTCTTTATTCGAATAACATTGAGTTTGAAAGCTTCAAATTTAAGGTCCAATTCTTTCTTCTCTTTCATTTAATTTTTATGTAAATGTGATTGCGTGTGATTCGATACCATGGTTTGTTTATTGATGTGAACTGTTGGTGACATTTGGGTGTGTGATGTGCTAAGCATGATTGGTGAATTTTCGTTATTCTCAATTGGTGGATTGTGTATTGAAATGGGTTAATCACGTGGTTGAGAATGAATTAGGGTGAGGATTAAAAATGGAGGAAAATGAATATTGATTAATTTTTATGTATTGATAATGTTGAACATGATAGAATTGTGATACGTTGAACTTGGTAGGAAAACGTAGGCCGGGTAGGAAAATTTAGGAATAACGATTTGTTGAAATGTTTGAATATGTGCGTGAATGGTACTTTCTACTTTATTGCACGAAAAGTTTAAATTATACTCATTTGGCCGGGGAATGCCCCAAAGAATTTGTATTGATTTATCCGGGGAATGCCCCGAAGTAGCATGTATGCAAAGGAGGCTCGTGATCAAGGCCTGAAACGTCGGGTGGAGTTTAGTTTAGGATTAGTTTAGAATAGAATAAGTTTTATATTTCAGCACCTCTTTTATTTTGGATTGTATATTTTGGACTGAACATTATTTTGGTTTGTTTTGAATTTTGTGTGATTTGTTTGTTTGCTTGTTTTGTGTGTTTATGTGGTTTGTACATTTGTAATGTCAAATTAGCCGATACATTCCACCAAGCGACCTTGGTCGAACCATGGGATCAAGGGGTGCCTAACACCTTCCCCTCGGTCAACAGAATTCCTTAGCCGGAACCTCTGTTCGCGGATCAGTTTTTAGAGTCAAACCGTTTCGAAAAGGATTTTCCAAAGGTAACTTGACACACCGGATTATGCCAAGTGGCGACTCTGAATAAGAAAAATAATGTAAATAATCCTTTTTTTTCGAAACAAATTTTTCATTTTTATCACCTTGATAATAAAACCCTTTCGAACTTAAAATACATATCTTTTTTTGGTCAAAAAGGGGTGTGACAATAACAGATCGACATGTTTGTTTGTGTTTCCTGATTAAATATTTTCTTTTATATTTATTTATTTTATTTTTTAATCCGTTATATACTTGAGAATTACGCAAAAGAATAATAAATCATAATAATTAGCAAAATAAAATAATTAAAAAGGCATAAATTTTTTTATTGACCCTCTAAATTTTATTACTACCACATAAATTAGGAAATAAGAAAAAAATACTATAAATCACAATAATTAATAATTTAAAATATTTTAAAAATATATGTAAAAAATTTAGTTAACTCTCAAAATTGTATCAATACCATATAAAATTAGACAGAGGGTGTAATATATATTATTTAAAGGTTATGTAAAAACTATTATAAATCACAATACTTAATATAAAAATATTTTCACGTTGGGACCGTGCTAACATGGGACATATCAACCCTAGTATTATATAGAAGAGGTGGTTTCGACCACCTCTCGGGCAATTACCAAAAAATTCCTTCACTCCCACTTAATTACATATCATGCCCTAATATATAATAATTTCATCATTTCATCATAATGACTTAAATATTTAATATATTCCATTAATTATATTAATTAACTATAACTACATATTGGAAGTAAAGTTTTTTTATTTATTTAATTGGCTATCATGCTCAAAACTAATTTCTTACCACGAATCATAATAATTAATAACTTAAAATATTTAAAAGACATGTAGAAATTTTATTGACTCTCATTATTTTAGCAATGCCACATAAATTGAGGTAAAAGAAAAAATACTGCAAATCATAATAATTAACAACTTAAAATATTTAAAAGATATATAAAAATTTTAGTTGGTTCTCAAAATTGTATCGAAGCCACATAAATTGGGACACAAGGAGTAAATATATTATTTGATAGTTAAGTAAAATTATTACAAATCACAATAGTTAACAAGTTAAAATACTTTTTTAAAAATAGATAAAAGTTCTATTCAACTTTCAAAATTTTATCGGTGCACCATAAATCATGACAAAATAAAAAATTATCTTAATTAATTACAACTAAATATTTAAAGTAAATCAATTTTATTATTTTAATTGGTTTTATATAGGAAATTAATCTTTTTATTTATTTATTTATTTTAGTAAATTTAAATTTTAAAATTATTTTTTTCTTATATAGAATAAAATTTATAAATTTAATAAAATAAATTAAATTTAAATTTAATATATAACATATTTTAACAAAATAAACATAAATTTAATAAAATAAATGAAATTTAATATATAACATATTTTAATAAAATAAACATAAATTTAATATATATATATATATGAATAAAAATTTTCATGATATTTTAAAAAAAAAATTACTACAAATACTCAAAAGGCAAAAGAGTAAAAACACATAAGAGATAAATGCAGAGAAATCAAGAAGCACCAAATGGATTATTAACATTTATAACATTAACACATTTCTAAATGTTTCCAAATTCTTCTTGAATCAACACATACACATAATAAAAATAATAAATAATAATAATTACAATTTACTATATCACCCTAATTAATTATTATGATCATTTAAGCATTGTGCCACATAAGTTGAAATAGAAAAAATATTATAAATCACAATGATAAGAAATTTAAATTATTTAAAAAAATATAATTGGCTATCGTCGACACAAAACTCTGGACAAGGTGAGTAGTATATATTATTCAAAAATTACATAAAAAATATTATAAATTATAATAGTTAGCAACTTAAAATATCTAAAAATAATTTATTATATTATATATTATAAATCACAATGATAAAAAATTTAAATTATTTAAAAAATATAATTGGCTATCGTCGACACAAAACTCTGGACAAGGAGAGTAGCATATATTATTCAAAAATTACATAAAAAGTATTATAAATTACAATAGTTAACAACTTAAAATATCTAAAAATAATTTATTATGTTATATATTTCAAAAAAATTACATGAAAAATACTAAAAATCACAATAATTAACAACTTAAAAATTTTTAAAGATATAAAATATTTGGTCGACTCTTAAAATTGTATTAATGTCACTAAAATTGGAATAGAAGAAAAGTATTATAAATCACAATAATTAAAAACTTAAATTATTTTTAAAGTATAATTGACTATCAATGCACAAAATTTGAACAAGAAAAGTAACGTATATTAATTTAAAAATTACATAAAAAAAATTATAAATTACAATAGTTAACAACTTAAATTATCTAAATACATATTAAAATAACATATGTTGAACTCATGCTAGATTTCGGATGAATTCTAGAAAACACATGCAATCCTTTTATTAAAAAAATTTATTTAAATATATCAAGATTGAAAAGATAAATAAATATCTTAATATTGGGCCCGTATTGACACGGGCCATGCTCCTCTAGTAATTTACTATAAGATAAAACAAATAAAAATTTCAAAAAAGAAAAATTCATAATATTGTTACCAGCATATTTTGCGGTAAAAAAATGGCTATAAAATTTACTCTATTCATCAAAGATGAGGATTAAATTTCCGACCTTTTAATTAAGGGACAAAACAGTGAAACACAATGGCAACTCTAGAGGTTGCCATATATCATACAATATTTATCGTCATCCTTGTCATTTCACTATTTTTTTTTGGTAACTTAGCCAGAAAAAAGTAAGAACCATTCAACGTTTCCTTCATGATTCAACTACAATATGGAAAAGCAAGCGAAATATCCTTTCATCAAACCGCAGTTGAAAAGTCTCTATTATTGCTGCTGAAACCTTTATATACAAGTACGTCTCAGTAATATTAGTGGTTTACAATCAAAGTTTTTCCAGAGGAAGGAAGGATAACATGATGACGATTCTGAAGAATCCTTCGAAAATCCTACATCTGTGTAGGAAATGGGCTTCGGATCTCGATTTTATGAAGCTGATACTGCTACTCCCACCACTTCTCTTCATTGTTTATGTGTTCTTCTGTTCTGTTTCTAGTAATCCTTTTTCGTATTTGGGGGTCAGTGTTCACAGTTCTGCTTCAACGACTTTCTCTATAACTTTTGCAAATCAAACAGAAAGGATACGTCATATAGAAGAGCTGAATCGATCAAGAATTGCCGTGTGTTTAGTAGGTGGAGCTCGAAGATTTGAACTTACTGGACCATCAATTATACAGAAAGTTCTTAATGTTTATGCAAATTCTGATTTATTTGTTCATAGTCCTTTGGATGATAAAGCTTATAAACTTTTACTGTTAAAATCTGCTCGGAGTATTGCCGGAGTTAGAATATTCCGGCCACAACCTATGCCGGAAACTGAGTCACAACTCCGAGTTCTCACTGCTCAAAACTCACCTAAGGGTATACAGGTATATTCTCATCTCCTTGCTCCATTTTTTTTTTTTTTAACTATTCAACGTAATTGGTAAAGTTGCTGACATATGATACGGAGGTTTACGAGTTTAAATTGTGAAAATAGCTTTTAGAATATAGAATGTTGTGATGCGTCCTTTTCGAGTTCCATATTTAGTGTATAATGATCTTTTTCTATAGTTACTATTCGACGTAATTGATAAAGTTACTAACATGTGACTCGGAGTTTATAGGTTCAAGTCAGTAGAAATAGCTTTCAGAATATAGATTGTTGAGATATGTTCTTTTTGAGTTCTACGGATAATGAAAGTTTTAGTGCATAATGATCTTTTCTAGAGTCATTATTCCATATAATTGGTAAAGTCACATGTAACACGAAAGTTATGAGTTTAAGTTGTGGAAATAATTTTTAGAAAAATAAACTGATGTGATACATCCTTTTTAAGTTTCGTGGATAATGAGAGTTTTAATGCATAATAATCTTTTTCTGGAGTCATCGATCGACGTAATTGGTAAAGCTATTGACATGTGAAACAGAAGTATGAATTCAAGTCGTGAAAATAACTTTTAAAAAATAGACTGTTATGATACATCCTTTTTGAATTTCATGGATAATGAAAGTTATTTTGGTGCATAGTGAACTTTTTTGACATGTGACCAGAAGTCATGAGTTTAAGTCGTAGAATTAGCTTTCAAAAAATAGATTGTTGTGATACACCCTTTTCGAATTCCTTGGATAACGAAAATTTTAGGACATAATGATCTTTTTTGGAGTACAAAATTATGTATAAACATATAGCTCATTACTTTATATACTATTTTTCACAATAAAGTTGATGTATTATGGATAATATTTTCCCAGGTATTGTATTGTATAATGTTCTATATTAGGTTATACGTGATATTTTTCAAATACTACTTTTTCTTAAAATCCCCTAACCCACCCAACCCCTAACCCCTTTTTTCGCCTTTTTAAAAAAAAAAAATATATAATAAACAACTTAATTTTTGATGGAGAAAATTTTGAATATTTAAATTTTTGTTTTTCTAGGGGAAAAGATTTGTTGGTTAGGATGGTAACGTTATTCTAGAAAGCTATTTAATGGAAGCTAGAGCGGAGGCTTTATCTGGCGGCTATCATGTGTGTGTTAGTATTTGACAATTTTTTTTTGCATATATATATATATAAACATTTTCATAATTGGTTATAAAAATGATTGAATGTATGAAACTATTATTTTTATCTTGAAAGATAGAAAGACTGTTTCAAATAGATCCTTGTCAAATAAAATTTTAGCTTTTTTCGTAAATCTATGATGGTACATCAACTAATTAACCTAACAATCTATGAAATGGATGTACCTTTGGAGTTGATGATTTCCTTAGTAGCTAACACACCCAGAGTTGACGATTTTTCTCTCTATAGGAATATTATATTGTATAGACGTACATGTAAAACGATTAAGATGTCATAAGCTGACTCGAACACTTTCTTTCGTTAAAAGAAAGTTCTCCATATGACTTTTCAAATTGGGGCCTAGTTGAGAATAAATGCATCCAACTTTTATGTGAATTAAACTATTATAGCTTTTTAGATTAGAAACTACATTTGATAAAGTTTAGGTTGGAAATATATTTTTATGATTTCAACATAAAAATGAAAAAGATTCTAGCGTAAGGTTGAAGATAATATAATGGTTCAATATGGGTAACTAGTTCAAATAGTAATAACGTTGCCACCCTTAGGGAGAAGCATGAAGTATTTGTTGTAACATTTGGGTTGGTGTATATTTGGCAACCAATAGAAGAAGTACAGAACCAAAGTCCAAACTGACAAATTAAAAAAAGAGGTATATACAATATGTGGGTCCTAATAGGTAAAGGTGGCACTTTAAGTTAAATATTTATTTAGGATTAGGTGATATATACCCTACACCATTTATTATAAGCAATTTCTTACTTCTTTGATAAGAGAAATTGATGGGTGTTTAGCATGATTTAAAGAAGTGAGAAATTGATGGTGTTAAGCATGATTTAAATTTTTGATTTTTGGCCAAACACTACTATTTTTATTTTTTTTATTAAAATAAAATAATTTTTTTTTTTAAATAAAAAAAATTCTCATTGTCAAACGTATACTTAATCTACTTTCTTGACAAATTAAAAATAGAGGGAAATGTATACAATAGGTGGGTCCCAATTTGGCAAAGGTGGCACTTAAATATTTTTTAGGATTAGATGATATATACCCTACACCATTTGAGCTCGTTTGGTACGAATGATGAGGATAATTAATTTCAAAATTATTTTTAGATAAGTTTATATTATATTTGATTGGCAAAAAATTATGAAATTTACTGTTGGGTTTGAAATGGAGAGGGCGTCATGCGGAAGTTATTAGTTGCAAATTATAGTGGTGATAATTCAGATGATAAATAAAACAATACTAAAAACATAATATTATTATATGATTTGACCAATTGACCTACATATAAAACCTAATATTAAAAATAATATTAAAAAGCATAAAACTAATGAGAGAAAATCTTCCCTAAACGAAACTCTTAAAAGACTACATCGTGGATGCTATTGTGTTATGGTATGAGAAGGGGTCTTCTATTTATAGTTGTTCAAAACCTTTCCTCCAAAAAAGAGGTTAGCCAAATATGAAAAAGAAAGAAAGAAAAAGTAAAAAGTAATTATGGTAACTTTTATTTTCCTTCTAAGAAAAAGTAAAAATTAAATATAGTAAGAAAATCAGGGCAAAAACCCTAACAATTTTTTCCTTTTTGGCTTGATTTTCTTCAAAATATTCTTGATACTCCTTCTTCTTGTGCATGATCTTCTTTCTTCATATATATTCTTCATATATCACTGTTGTTTGGCGAGCTTTTGGGGTTAAAAAATATATTAGCCCTTTTCGGGTTAAAAATATTGGAGTCCTTTTGTAGGGTTAAAAATTAGCTTTATTTTCAAATATGTGACAGCAGGATTGTTGAAAATATGATTGACAATTATCTCCACATGTAGCTTTTGAACATATATCTTCATTATCATCAAATTGGTTGTAGCTTGATTTTGAAATCGCTTTGAACCTGTTTAATCTCGTCTCACCACACCATTGGACCATTGAACTGTAAGCTCTGATACCACTTGTTAGGTTCGAAATCGAGAGAGCGTCATGCAGAAGCTATTAGTTGCAAACTATTGAGACGATAAATCAGACGAAAAAAAAATATACTAACATGATGATTATATAGTTTGGCCAATTGGCCTACATATAAAAACCTAATATAAAAGAAAATATAAAACTATTAGAGAGAAAATCTCCCCCTAAACAAAACTCTTTAAACGACTACATTGTGGATGCTATTGTGTTATGGTATGAAAAGAGTCGTCCAAGAAAGAGGTTAGCCAAATATGGAAAAGTAAAAGTAATTATGGTAACTTTTATTTTCCTTCTAAAAATAAGTAAAACTTAAATATAGTAAAAAAATCAGGGCAAAAACCCTAACAATAACTTGTGTCAAGATTAGTTCTTTCGTTATTTTAGTATTATTTTTATCTCACATTAAAGATGAAATGACAATCATGTGAGTTATCCCAAGATAACTTGTTCCCAAGCAAACGATCCTTTATGGTATGCAATTTCTCACTTCTTTGACAAGAGAAATTGATGGTGTTAAACATGATTTAAATTGTGATTTTTGAGGTAATTAAGAAGTTACTTTTTATTTGTTTCTCTCTCGTGTTTGGTATTCGTATTGGAATTCTGACTTATCTGAATTCAAATCCATTAGAGAAGGAAGCATTCCTTGCTAAGATTTTTCTCTACATATCATAACTCTTATCAGTGCTGCTCTTACGCACATAATTTCATAGTGGTGGATCCAGAATTTAAGAGTCGTGAGTGTCCAAGAGGTCCGAACACATGTATTGGTGCCCAAAGCTCTAAAGTTTCGTCTGAAAACTAAAACACCTATCTATCTTCTTAGTTTACTAAATGCTTTTCTAAGTCTTATCTCAATTTTTATGCATTTGTTATGTAATTATACCTAATCTGTACTGAATTTAACGACCCGGAGCACCCCAAAATTGGTCTTAGGTCCACCCCTGCTTGCTCGTCCTCATTGTTTACAATGATACAGTCTTGTATTAATTTGGTTTGATGTAAACAAGCAGCGCGAATACTTTTTTTTTCGTGATGATAAGCTAATAAGCTATGATCTCCCTTTCGCATTTTTGACTCTTTTCTTCATCCTCTGAAAATGAATCCAACATGTTATCAAATGCAGGGATTGCTGCAATATTTCAATCTGGTAGAGGGTTGTTTGACGATGATCCAGGACTACCAAAATCAGAACAACTTCACTTACGACTGGATCATCCGAACAAGAGTTGATGGCTACTGGTCAGTTCCATTAGGCCCCGAAAACTTCATTCCCGGTTACTACCTAGTCCCTCCAGGTTCCTCCTACGGGGGCCTAAATGATCGCCTTGGAGTTGGCGATTACAATACTTCAGTTGTTGCTCTTTCGAGGCTCTCTATGATTCCTCAGCTGGATTCGGCAGGGCATCGTCAGCTCAACTCAGAAAGCGCGTTCAAAGCACAACTTACAACTCAGAATGTTCCTTACCTAACTATGCGCTTACCCTTTTGCGTGGTAACAGATCGTCAGTATGAATTTCCACCCTCCCATTATGGTGTTCCTGTTGCAGCACTTTCTAGCCGAGGCCCCTTAAGTGGAGCCAAATGCCGGCCTTGCACGCCTGCATGCACCGGGTCGTGCGTTGAGCCCACCATGAGTATACTAGATAAAGGATGGAGCTGGACGGATTGGGCTAATAACTCAATTGAGCTATGTGATGCTCACACCGAGTGGGAGAGCGGATGGGAGAAAGTATTCGACAGAGTGGCAGGTAAAAAACTTGCGGCAGCCAGAAAGAGAATTGAAAGCTTGAAATTGGATCAATGTGTTAAGGAATTCGCTGAGATGATGAATAAAACCGCACATTGGGAGGCTCCATCAGGGTCAGAAATATGTAGTTTAGGTTTGTTAAACTCTCCCAGAAGCTAGAAGTAGTAGTATATTAGTATTGAGTTACTATATATTGTTTGATTTCTTGAAAAGTCCCGGCATACATAGCGGATTTTGTATTTTGTATAGGTTAAACAGGTAGAAATGTTGGCATGAATGTAGCAAAGGGGAGAAATCAGATGTTCTTAGTTTGGAACCTAAAAAATTTCGAGGAAATGAGATCTCTTGGCCGCTCATAGTGTGTAGCATTGTTGTACATATATTTCTGTTGATTGATACAATAATGCTAATGAGTAAAACCAATCAAACCACCGGTACCTAGTAGCGTAGCATTGTTTATTGATATAACTATCTGGTGTCCGACATTCAACTGATCCACATTTAAGTCGTATGTATAACGTAATACAAACATTCAGGTGTGCCTTTGTTTGAAAAATAGTCATTATCGTGAAATTTTAAATTTCTGCAACAAAATAAAACAGAGTAGTCGCTAAGACCCTGTTTGGACAAGTTGCAAAAGAATTGAAACTTTTTACAAACAAAAAAAGATCAAAAACCAAGAGCAAGAAGCTACCATAATAATAAAACCATTTAACAACATTAAACTAAAACTTACACCATAAACTAAGACTTACACCCATAAAATTCTTGTGTTTTTTCTCCTCTCTACAATCCACCAATAATAAGAACCCAAATATCTTCATTCCCCCACCCCAAGTCGTACAAGATAGTTACCACCTATCACACGACTTTCTAACTTAATTTCTTTTCTTGATTGTGTATCATACGACTTTCTAACTCAACTTCTTTTCCTAATCGTTTAACACCCAGGAGCAACATGAACAGAAGCAGCAACATTCAAATGCCTAGCAATTTTGAAAGATACAAAAGCATCAGCATTCTTCAAATTCTGATACAAAAGCATCAGCATTCTTCAAATTCTTCATACCATACTTCTCCGGAGCAATGCTTCTTACATCCACCACACTCCTAACACAAATATCGTTATCCTCCAAAAGATTCACAACTACTTATGAAATTGCAGTAAATGAGTAGGATAATGAAGCAATGGAGCTCTATGCAGAGCAGTAAGGGGTCTAGCACCCAGGAGTGGGAGCAGCAGAAGCAGAGGCGCCGACATTCAAGTGCCTAGCAATTTCGAAAGAAACAAAAGCATCAAGACAAGCATACTGTATCTGATTCAAACTCAACCACTCACTATCCCATCTCCCCATCGTAACACTTTTCGGCTTCACAATCTCTTTCTCAAGCACAACACTACACAATTCCTTCAACCCTCCATTCTTCAAACTCCTCATACCATACTTCTCCGCAGCAATGCCTCTTACATCCACCACATTCTTCACACTCATGTCGTAATCTTCCAGCAACTTCTCGACATCGCTCTCAATTCCCACACCAACAAATTTATACTCTCGATTCCCAATGAAATCGATAAGAGACTCTGGAATTGATTTGCAGTAAATGAGCTGGATTATCAGGCAACGTCGGTCTACGCAGATCTGGAGAGTTGCCACTGGGTTTTGCTGGTTGCGTTGAAAATTCGGACGCCATTCCACGTCTAGTCCCACCATGAGCTGCCTGCTATTACAGATATATCTTAGACCCGTTTCACCGTGAAAATCAAAAACATACTCCCTCCATACCAAAAAAAAAAAAAAAAACCTATTTTCCTTTTTAGTCCGCTTTAAAAAGAATAACACTTTTTTTACAATGCTTTAGTTCCAACGATCACAAGATTAAAAGACATTTTGATACATTGAACACAACTTTGATTTAAGACCACAAAATTCAAAATTTTCTTCATTTTTCAAAACAGATCAATCTTAAAACGAAATGAGTTTGACCATAGTATTTTGAAAAAATTAGGTATTTTTGAAGTTAAAAAAAGTATAAAAAGTGAAAATAAAATTTAGAGTTCTATGAAAATTGATTTCTTTTATAAATAAAAGATTTAGATAAAGTGAATTCAAAAATAGTTTAAAAAATTCAAATATAGTGAAAAGTATTGCGACCAAACAAGTGTTCCGAAATATATAATTCTAATATAAACTAAATTTATACATAAGGAGGGAAAATAATTGATAATCTTTTCTAAGATATATCTGTAATACCTGCTGCTGCTGTGGGTGGTGGTGGTTTCGTTGATCCATTGAGTGATAATTTGAGGATGAGAAGTGACAGTTGTTTTGATAGTGTCAGTGTAGAAGTGAACATCGAAGAGGTCGTAGCGTTCGTCTTGCGATTCCGTGTCTGTGATCCGCACATTCATGGCCGCCATTGAGGGTTTTGAGTTTCCACTTTCCACCAAAGAGAGAGAGAGGGATTGTTGTGACTCTGTTTGTTGACAATGGGAATTAAATAGTACTACGTAGTACGTACTAATTTTGATCCTTTTTGAAAATTTTTGTTGCTAAAGGTGTCCCAATATTTATGTGAGTAGGTCTATTTTGATATCTTAAATACAATTTTAAGTATTTTTAGTCCCTTAAAAAATTGTTATAAAATGGTTTAGTATAATAATAAACATAATGGACTTAAAAACTAGCAGTGAAGGTCTGTTTTGATCTCTTAACTATAATTTTGAGTATTTTTAGTCCCTTAAGATTGTAAAAAAGTGGAATAAGCTTATTTTTCTTAATGGAGTTTGGTATACCAAACTTATATTTGGTGCTTGATAAGTACTTAGCAGAAGAGTAAGTCTAAGCAAAAGCCAGTGAAGAGCTACTAATGAAGTTGTCTAAGGGGTTCAAAAACAACGATAGCATTTTTTATTTTTTTTGATCTAAAGGTGGCCAAATTCATTTTATCTAGATTTACGAGGCATCGAGCATATCCAGGAAGGTTAGAAAAGGAGTTGAAGACATGGTTTTGCATCTGATGTGTGACTGATTGTGGTAAGCTTATTAGCTGGTTGATTTGCTTCTCTGAGACAATGTTGGATGGTAAAATCATGCTCTTCAACTAATTTCTGTATCTTCTTTATAGGAACATACATTTTTCAAGAGATGGTTCAATTATCAGTGATAGCCTTGGCTAGAAGTGTGGAGTTTGTTTCTCCAAGGCTAGGTTGATTCCTCTCTGTATGCATAATTTTAGTCCATGTAGCATAACCAATGCCTCTGTCGCCCAATACGTTTAGTATACTAAATATAATGGACTTAAAAATTGATGGTGAATATAAAATAACCCAACCAAAATCGATTGAATTAGTTAATTTTATGACCAGTCTAACAATTGGCCAGTCGATTGGTCATATTTTTTAAGTTGTGTTTTTAGGTTGTAACTATTAGTTCTTAAGTTCATCCTGCTAGTTGAGTTACGCGTTCTCCTGTTTAACAAACTTAATGGACCTAATGCATTCTTAAATTTATCTAAAATTTACATATATATACACAAAGTAACGTTACCTTATTACATTAAATCCCAATTTGGTAAAATATTTACACAAATTTTAAACTAATTACATAAATCCCCTTATTTGATATTTTTTCTCTCTCTTAAACATTATACATCTAAAACACGGTTTTTTCTTCTGTATTTTGCTCCCACTTGCTTTCATTATCCATCCGTATTTTCCTCTATATCTGAAACCCATCTTTCACGGCAAAATTCAAGTAACGTCTACTTAGAGGTTACTAATTTGTAAGCTATCAAGCTTTAATTGATTTTACTGATTTACTTCATTAATTTTTTGAATTTGTTTTTCAACTTTACCGATTCAGGAGTTTTTCCAATTTTTCTTTGGTGCATGTTGGTTTTGTATGAAAATAATAGGAAAATTCCTGGATCACCCGTGATATTCAAGTTTTGTAGTTCGATTTTTGCCTTTTTTTTTTTTTCATATACTACAAGTGAGATCTTCAATTTTCTTTTTTTGTAGTTACTGTTAAATCAATATAATCAATCGTATTTGAAGAACCTAATTTTGCATAGAATCGTTCAAAGCATTGAAACGACCCTGTTACAATGAAGAGATTGAAGGAAGTTGCAGGTTCTAGATTGAAGAAGTCAGGTTCAAAAGCGGAAAGTAAAAAGAAGGTTGATGATTCTAGTCGACCACGTCTTCCGAAGGTATTGATTATGAGTTGATAATATAGGTTTATACAATGTGCATATGTGTTCTATCGATTCAGTTGTGCATACATTATACATTACTTTGTTTATCTGACTAATGTATGCTATACGTTTTTACATACATAGAAAAAGATGATCTTTGTATTAAGTGGAATTATACATATCGAATCTATGAATTTTATATAAGGTTACATTACAAACATACAGGTACATGATGTATGAGTTGAATATTTTTATATGAATAATATGACATTATACATTCTGGAAGTTTATATTGTGAAGTATAAGCTATAACATATAAGACATTATACCTTAGTTCTTTTATCCCACTAATGCATAATATAGGTATTCTGAAATATATTTCAATATGTTATATATTGGCAGTTCTGAACATCTAAACAACTACAAAGTCTTAATATTGTGTAAGGTGACATTATACATTCTGACAAGCTTATAGGTCATACATATTTAAGGTGAAACTGTGTATTATGACACTATACATTACTGCAGTTTATATTTTAAATGTATAAGTTACCTCATACATGTCTAATTGTTGTTTAATTAGAGTCTGATTTATTTTTTTAAATATATAAGTTACCCTCATACATGTGTAACTGTTGTGTAATTAAGGTCTAATTTTATTTTTTCAGGGCATGAAATACCTACTGAATCGTTTAAGTAAATTTTTTTTTTTTTTTTACATTTATAACGATGTTATAATTATTGAACGGACTGTTAATTCATCATTTTTTTAAATCAGGGACTGTGGCATCTTTGTGTCTGCCTATGCAGAAATATTAAGTGAAGGGCAGCAAATCCATTCATGTGGGTTTGATGATGGAACTCAACGTGCACGCTATGCTTCATTACTATGGCATTACGGAGTGACAAAGGCAAAAGAAGGGTACACGAGTGATAATGATGATCCTCCTCGGCCAAGGAATAGTTATCTCCAAACAATTGATGAAAGTGCACTTGTTACTTTAGAGTAGCATTTTTTTACAATAGTCGGCATTGAAACAACTAATTCTTGATTTTGTAGTTGATGTTAAACGGTTACAATGTTACCTTTGAGATGTTAATTCACATTTTATGAATATCCTTATTCTTATTATACATACATATCTTCTGAAGAAATGTTCTGTAATTACTTACACTATATTGTAATGTTACTAATATAGTTTGATAGTTATTGAGTTTGCCTTACATTTTATTATATATAACGTATAAAACTAAATTACAAAATAATGTGTTATTGCATATCAACAAATTGAATTTTTAGCAGTAGGTAAATTATGTTATAAGTTAATAATATATTGCACAAGTGTCTCATAAGTTAAAATTTATGTATAACATAACATCATACATGATGTTAAACGTTCACAACTTAATAAAAAATAAAGAAAATATTTAACGTCATACAAATTTATAAATTATAACACTATATCATACTTTATTAACATACCTTTAAGGTATTTTTTACATTAAATACTTTGTAAATGTATCATACATTGACACGAAAGTATAATCTATAACCATACACATAAAACAAAATGGATAAGGCAATTTAAATTTTCATGAATTATGCTACATGAGTCTGTCATTTCTTATATTGTTTAAACAAAAAATAATACATATGGTCAGTTAAAAGTCATTGTTGTCAGTAAAACATCATACATGTTAATAAAGTATAATAGTATATCATACATTACTTATATATGAAATGTTAATGTATAACTGTGTAATACACATTACGTTTTAACAACTATTTATTGTAATAGTTGCCAAATTACATAGTATATACGCACCTACGACAGGTCGACAAAATTCAAAACCCCTTATCATAGGATGTAAGGCAATAAGAAAGTATTTAAACTCGTTATCTAATGTCTTCTGCATCCGAATGTGTGATTCTGGATACACTTGGTTCAACATATAGATATAATGACGCATTTTCCTATATTCATCTGCTGGTCCACCTTTAAGCATCGCAATTGTCTTCTCTTTTGTGCGCCAAGCTTTCATGTAGTTAATATCAACTCCGTAAACAACCTTCATATCTTCAATTATGTCCGCTGGTGTGTGTATTCTTTTGTGATTAATTAATTTTGGTATTGTAAATTCACTCACAAAATCTGTTGTCGCAATCAAATTATTCAACGCTCTATCGCTAAGATTGCAAGTATGCCCCAAATCAAATCTTTTTATCAAAAACATTTTTGAATGATTCATACAAGACGCCTTCAACATCCATTTGCGATCTATGTTACGACAGTGCAGTACATAGCTGCATCAAATTCTTACACCGAGTCATTGTATTATACAAAAGTTCTATAAATCATAGTTTCAGTAAAAATGAAAAATTTGGGCCTGTCACATTTTCATTATACATTTGCTCGAATGTATAATTATATGTTATACATTCACAATTTTATGTAAATTCACCGGAACCCAACTTCAAAGCATGAACTTTTTCAAAACGTCTGATAGCATATTACCATACATTAAACCATCAACAAATAAAGACAACACTTTTATATCATACATTTGTTTATCGGATCATTTCGCTTTGGTGTTGAAGCCATTAGCTATTGTATATCTAGCTAATGGCTTCAATACAAAGTACAACCCCTGTTTCTCTATCAAATTCGATTTATCGAAAGCGGAAATGCACAACGGAATTAACCAATCTAGAAAATTATTTCTTCAACTCAACATAACTCTCACTCCATTGTCATTCCTTATGACAATTGGAGAAGAATTACCTTCAACGATATATTCCACTTCAATTTTTTTACGTACTTCGTCTAGATTCAATTTCATGGCGATCGTAGCAATCAATTTCTAGAAAGTTATACTTTCCGAAACAATAATTGTCTCACTTTTATAGGATTGATAACTAATTTTTAGCTCCCAAATTTCAGAATGTCACAACAATATAGGGATATTCATAATGATTTTAGAAGAATTGAAGATCGCAGTAGAAGAACATTTTTTTTTGTTTTCCAGATCGTAAATCCACAAACAAAAACGAAATTACTGTGATGTTTAAGAAAATTTTTAAAATTTAAATTTCAGTTACTATTTTTAATCATACACTACTTAATGTTAGTTAATTATTGTCATTAATTAAGAAACTGTCAAATAGTTTCTGATTTATCTTGCCTTAAACATATGATTAACTGTTTTATCATACATTCGAGATATGTATGATGGACAACCGAATATATGAGTATATTTACAAAAATCGAGAAAGAGAAAAACTTAAAGGGATTTTATGTAATTAGTTTCGGTAGGTAGAAAATTATTAATTGATCCACTTGCAAAAATAAAGAGAGAATTTTAACTATAAACTCATATTTTAACCATACTTTAGAGATGTTTGTTTTGCAAAACGAACCAAAGAGTTTGAAGAAATGAATTTTAATCCTCTATTTTCAATCCCGATGAGGATATACTAAAAAGTTACTCATGTTCCGCATTTATATTTATCGATGAACACATGATACATGTTTCATATATCCTTTAATAACTTAAACATAGTAGGTTAATATAATTTGAAATAAATGTCGAGCGAGGCCAGGTTTTTAACTGAGGATATTAGGTTAACATACTTGTTCATACTCAAGTATTTATACCAAATCAAATTATTTGACCTCATCGGTTAAACATTAATGTGAGTATGGGTATACAACTGTATACATGAAGACCACATCACATATATTACTGATAGAGTTGTAAATGTAAGTTGGGTTGGGCCAACCCATTGGGTATTAGAGTTTGACAGATTGGATTGGACTTACGTCCGCACAACAACGACATACTTAGTAAAATCTTACAAATGAGTTTTCGAACGTTTATGCAAATTGTATTCCTATCTTACGAAGGTAGACAGGTTGTTTTCAGAAGACCCTTGACAACTAACTTATCCAACTAAATTACCCCTACCTAGTGAATATTCTCAATCTAAATTCTGATCTTTTACGAGATAACATTGTATTGTTTTGATACTCAGAAAGTAACATACTATATTAATAGTATACGGCCAAATGTGCCCTTATGCTATGCGTGGTCCGAATATGTTCTTGATTAAAGTTTGCGTGAAAAAAACGCTATTTTTGGTCCAATTGAATAATGACATGGGCATAATTATGCCAAACAATTAAGGGAAAACTACATAAATAACACTTTGGATGAAACTATTGACACAAAATGATCATTGAATTTTAATTTCCTTTTATAGCCATTTGCTGATAGCTTTATACAATACCGATATAAATTTGATACATATCTTATACAAATATGTATTCTATATATATTTTAACAACAATGATGCAAATTCTATACACAACATATTAAAAAATACATATTCTATGTAACAATGATTTAATTTTACCCAAAAATTTGTTGCTCTAATTTTTTATAAACTGTATTAGTATGATATATGAATAGTATCAGTATGGTATATGAACTATATCTAACTTATCTTGAGCCAAAATGATCCAAATTATGAAATAACCTAATATAAAATTTGTTTGGGCTGATTAACCATCAATATCCAATGGCCAAACATGAGCCAATTATTTTAAAAAGGACCAACTCATATCCTTTTCCCAACAATAATTAACCCAGGATAAATATAGTGAATTTTACATACTTTTGTTATTTTAACCCTTATTAATCCTCCTTTTTAAGAAAACAATGAATTTGGGAAAAAAAAGGAGGGGGTGGGGGTTGTGATCTAATAATTTTGGGATTTCTTTTTCATGTTGTATAGTGCGTATCTAGGTTAGTTTCTGGAATTATTTGGGTTGCTTTGCTGTGAAGAAACAAGACAACGAACGTGCTATTATTGAAAATTTTGCATTATCCTCATTTTAAATCTCTTTACACGAATAATAGCACATGGCTTCATCAATAATTTAAATTTTTTGATCATTACAGAAAGGAGTTAGTATTCCTTACAAGACAAATTAATATCAATATTTACTGCTATCGGTTCTAAGTCGGGGGTCTATTGAAAACTGCCTCTCTACTTCATCTGAGGTAGTGGTATGATCTGCTTACACTCTACCCTTCCCAAACCCCACTATGTGGGAATACACTGGGCATGTTGTTGTTGTTCATCATTACAGAAAGGAGAAAACAAGTGTACTCTCATGTACTTGGCCTTAATTCTCATCAAAACAATATAGATTCTTCCTTGAAGGAGAATTTTTCCTATAATATCACGAGTTGCGGTGAAATGATCGAAATTTCTTCATCCTTAACTATAACAACAACGACATACTCAGTGAATCCCACAAATGAGGTTTAGGAAGGGTACCATACAATGTACACATACCATACCACTACCTCGTAAGAGGCTGTTTCCGGAAAACTCTCGCTCAAGTGCAATAAATTCAAGTACAAAGAAGAAGGAAATAGTGAAAAAAAAAACATAATGACGAACGAAGAAAGTTGTGCAAAGCCCACAAAAAGGAATAAGAACAACATTAAAATAATGACATAATCAAACACAATAAACAAATTCGAACTTCTCAAAATATAAAAAAAATAATCATATTTAGAGCAATGCCTTCAAAAATTAATTTTGTGATGCATCAATCTGAATTCAATAAATACGGAATACCAAATGAAAAGAAAAAGAAATTTCTTGGAAGATATGGTGTAAATCTTAATTAATTTTGTCAGATTACAACAATGCTCCTTAATTAGCAAACATTTTGTCTGCATGGCGTTAAAATTAATATATCGGTTGTATAATAGATGGAATCTTTCCTCAAATTATTTACTCCCTCCGTCTCAAATTTCCTAATTTGATTTCCCATTTTACTTGTCTTTTTCCATTAATCAAGAAGAGATAATTTTTTCTCTCTATGTTTTACCCTTTGCATTAATTACTTTTTCTTCAAATTAAAATGTAAACATCATTTAATAGGGGTACTATGGTAAATTAGTCATGTTATTAATTATTTTTTTAATTAATGTGTTATCTCAATTTGGGACGAGTAATTTGGGACTTAGGGAGTATCATTTTAAAAATTCAAGCAAAAATTAATTATGTTGTTCATTTTACCTTTCGTAAGTATTAAAAAAATATGAACACCTTAATTATGTGAAGATGACACATAAATAAAATAAACATATAATGAGAAAAGATTATTTTTCCATGTATAAATAAGGACAAAATATCAAAATCCCGTCTTTTTAACAACGTACATTTTCAGTTAAAAAGGTATATATAAACTATTATTTTGTCCATTACAAAAGTAATTCTTTATAAAGGGTGCAAAATGTCGTGTACAATTGAATAATACAAATTAAATTAACAACTTTTGCAAATGCATCATTACTCGTGAGCAATTTAACACGATAAATAGAAATAATATTATCAAGTCTTGTTCGTTCATCAAAAAATAACTTTTATATACTCATCATATATGATATTTTTTTTCAGATCACCCCGCTATAATACACTGATAATATAGTAATTCCTTACATTACCACTAATATAATTAAACTAAATCCTACTATAAACTAAAATTAATCCACAAACAACAATATCTTAACAACTAGTCAACTACTATACTATCAACTAATCAATCAATCCATTAATTTACTAATATTTTCTCTATTTCCCATTGCTTATGAAGTTTCCTGAGGGGACAAATTTTGGTACCTTAGTTGTTGCCAATTATATGACAACAAATCCGTACAAAAAAAGGATACTTCCTGTCCTTTTTCCTAAAGAGATCTTAAATCTCAATTAATTAATTCATCTTTGATTTAACTATAAATACATTTGCAATATTTAGATGTATAACAAAGTGTATTAATCTCATCACAAAACTCAAACAATATTTTCAACAATCACTTAGAAAATTTCAATGGCACTCCCAAATTTTGATGCTCTAAGAGATTTGCACGATTCGGCCAACAACATGCTTCATTCACCTCTGATCAAACGAGAAATCGCGCATCAGGGTCAGGAGAAGTGGGCATACGAAGTTTCAGAAACATCGTTAAGGATGCTGGAGGTATGTGGTACTACCAAAGATGTCATGTTGCTTGTTAAGGATCACGTTCACGACCTGAAATGTACGTTCAGAAGAATCAGCGTTGGAGAAAATGCGACGACAGAAAATAAGTTTGCACCTTTTCATTGTCATAGGAAGAAGTTGAAGAAAGAGATGTTAAAGCGCTTGCATTCCCTAAAAGGGATGAAAAATAACACTAAGTGCATCGATTCATCGATAGATGATAAAAATAATCTAATGGTGGTGGTGAATGTATTAAGAGAAGTTAGAGTGGCAACAATGTCAATATTGGAATCTTTGATGGCACTAATGTCAATGCCAAGTCCAAATACGACTCGGAAAACGAGTAAAGGGTATTTCGGTTCAAAATTATTGATGAGAGTAAACAGTTTAAGTTCGTGGGAAAAATGTGACGCGATGACGTTGCAATGTGCTAATAAAAGACTAGAAGCCGTGGAATTAGCCATTGAAGATCTTGAAGGAGAGCTTGAATGTATTATTCGAAGATTGATTCGAACAAGAGTTTCACTTTTAAATTTACTTACTTACTAGCAATTCTTTTTTAAAAAAATATTAGAGGGGAGCTAATTACATATTATTTGAAGGGCTTTCAATGATCTAATATTATGTAATTAGTTAATTAATTAAGATCACTGCACAACTAGCTCAGTGAAACACTGATGGTAAAAAAACCAGTTCGGTGCAATAAAGTTCCTGCTATATGCGAGGTTCCACTACTAAAAAAAAAGGGAAAAACCGACCAAATTTTGTGATCGGTAAAGTAGTGGTAGGTTTTTAAAAACGGACCAGAAGTGGTTGATTTTAAAATTATATATATATTTTTAAAATTCATTATTATTTTATTAAAATTGGAAAAAATAATTTTAGGAATAAAAAAACGACCACTTGTGGTCGGTTTTTTGCAAAAAAATTTCAAAAACCGAACACTTGTGGTCGTTTTTTCTGGATTTTTTTTTTTTAAAAATAAAAATTAAAACCTAAATATAGCATGCAACAACAACAATGCAATACAACGATATCAAATCAAATACATCAGCAATAACAACCAAAAACCACATGTAAATACTTTCAAAAGTGTACAACACATACAAAATGTCCAACACAAGTGAGTATGAAAATACTACAACAATAGTTTCAAACAACAAAATGTCTAAATTCAAAGTACAACACATAAAAAAATCAAAAAACTAAAAGTCATCATCGAATTCGTCCTTGTCTTCCATATCATCATCCGTGTTGAAATCATCCAGGGGACCTAGACCCTTTGCAGCCCGAACTGCATCACCAAGATACGGAATGAATAACTTCCACAGTCTGAATGAAAGAGCTCAACTGCTGTTGCATCTTCTTGAATTGTGATGTTGTTGCCTTCTCCGTCTTCTTCTGCTTCTCTCTCTGTTCAGCAAGCTCTTCAGTGAGTTGAGAAACCGTATTTTGTAGTCTTTCAATGGTTTCTCTATTAATTGAAGAGCTAGAGTATGCAGCGCCGGAGGAACACCTAATATTATCGCCAAAATATTTTGTGTGGTATCCGTAGAAATGGCCTCTATTTGCAAGATCCACAACTTTTGTCCATAACTCCTCCTGTACATGCTGTGGTATTGGGTCACCCTGACTTTCAGGAGGCTGACTACTATGATACTCACCAACAAGACGCGTATATTCGTCCTATATTCAAAGTAAAGTTAATACTAAAAGTCAAAAAATATTAAAGTAGTTATAATTGAATAATATCAACTTTGAGAAAAAGATTCATAAATTCACAATTTGTTTCTTACGTGGACAGCTTTTGCACGAGCTTCAACCCAATCATCTTCATCAGTTGGGTTCTTTTTCTTTTTTAGATGAGTCTACTCGAATAGCTCATCAGCTGGTATTTCCCTACCCTTTTCTTTTTCTTGCATATGAAAAAATTGTCAATGTTCAAATAATAAAAAAATTTAAATAGAAACAAACAATTAAAACTGTAAAAGTTACATACCATTTTTTCTTTCACAGCAAGAGTACTCCTGGCACCCACAGTATGTAGGGAGCCACCCTTGGATGAGGCCCGGGCTTTCTTTCCTTTTTCACTCAACAATTGGTATTCTGCGCTACTCCAATGACGAAGGTACAGTTGCCATACGACTTCAGGAATCCATTTAGGTTTTACCAATTTCTTTCGGGCATAACCCAAGAGATCGTTAAATCTGGCTCTACACTTATGAAAAAGTTCTTCTTTATAAGAAATGTATTTGCATCATCCCACCAGTAAAATTTCTACAACAAAAATATAATATTCAATCTTTTGTTCTAACAAAGTGTTAATAAGTAGTCGATAAGTTAAATCCTTACCTTAAATTCTTCAAACATTCTATCCCTGTCAAGTTCTGGAGCCGTTTGCCAGCTGGTCCAGTAGCCGTTGAAGTGTCGAGTAATGCATATTCGCGCCTTTTGTCAAACTCCAGCATCCGGCCTAAATCTACAACACAAGATCAAACAGTAATTTCATAGAGCATAATAATATAGTAATGAAAAAATGAGTAACATTATTATATTTAGAAATCTTACCCTCTCGCAACTGGAACAAGATAAATCCTCCTAGAATCATCTTTGTCTCCTGGCTGCCTAGTAAATGATGGTGGATGCACTGGCGTGCGCGGATCTGAAGCACCAGATGGAGTGCCTCCAAATTGAAGGTCCGACAACCCAATAGATCCAGCTGAATCACTATGCAAAGCTGTGTGACTGCTGTAGGAGGGTATCGATGATGGTAGATGTCTGGAGCGGCCAACGGCCGTTCGATAGTACTGTGCTGGCGGTGGCATGGTCATAGAAGCAGAATGAGTTGGTGTAAACCCATGTAGTGTCCCCACATGCTTAGGAGTAAGTATCGAATCCTCGATGACCTAGAATATGAGGATTATGCTGTCGCGTTAACAAACCGGCCCTCAGATAGATGAACACCTGTTGGTCATCTATAAGGCGAAAGTTGTCTATTCTTTTTTGGTTTCGTAGTATCAACTTTTCCTTTAACTTTGTCACCTCTGTCTGACATCTAAATTATGTTAAGTTAACAAGTAGTTAGTTCCTACAAAATGAATGTATAAGAAAATATTCCAAGTAAATAATTTCAAGTTACTAATTTACATTTCAAATTGCTTCAACAACACGAGATATAGACAATTTTTTTTTATTACTATATAAATCATGGAAAAATGGTAACAACAAACTTAAACAGTATATTACATATCCATCTTAAACAAGAAACATAAAGGTAAATATATAGTATAAAGCATAAAGACATCAATACATAATAAATACAACCTACACAACTAATCCTCCTCTTTTGAAGACTCTCCCCTAAAATATTCACCTTCTTCGGAGGTTTCCTCATCTCCTACCCTCTCATCCTCTTCTTCCGCAATATTAACTTCTTCAAATATATTTTTTGGGTGATTCAAACCGTTCACTAATTCAACGTCCACTTGTTGGTGATCAGTCTGCATTTCATTTTGATACGCAGTCTCCAGCACATCCTTAACTTCCACTCGGCCTATAGGTTTTGTTTTGATTACAACCCACCAACCAAACATGTCATTGCGCAATGCATAATGAGCATAATACACTTGTTTAGCATTTTGCGCTAGAACAAATGAATCGTAAATAGGATACGAGCTATTGTGCTTCATTTCAATGATGTTATGATCCCTATTTACTCTTGTGCCTCTTGTGCTTGGATCTAATCACTTACATTGAGAGAGGATAATTTTTTTTATTGGGAAACCAAGATACTCCAGTTCTAAGATCTCGTGTATGATGCCAAAGTAATCAACATCATCATCACCCTTAACCTAAACACCACTATTGTTTGTTTTCCTTGTTTTGGAGTGCTGTTCGGTGGAAAATTTAAATTCATTTACTTGTATTAGGACATTGCATTAGCTTCAACTGGACCCAAAGAAATATCTCTCAAGAGCTGATCGTATACGGCTGCATTTGGTGAATGATGTACCTAAAAATATTATACATATATATATTTTAGTTGAGGAATGTGTAAATGTTTAAACTTTATAGAAATATTAATACACTTACGAACCTCATTTTTAAACCATGTTGCAAAGGATGCATACACTTGATTTTTGTGGAATTGAGTTTTAAATGAACTGAACATCCAACATGGAAAACACAATTAGTTTCTTTAAGGGAATGAGTAAACAAATAAGATATGTTAAAATTTTAATCTCCTTACTTCAGAAAGGGCTCAATTTTCGGGCAATTCAGCATGACATACAAAGTTGATGATTTACACTCCGTGGGAGTGAGCTGACGAGGTATGGTCTTTTTAGCCTTACAACCAGGTTGATTGAAAATTGATATCGATTGCAAACAAGGCTCATTCACATTGTCCTAATGATGATTCAGTCAATTTCTTAAACAAGCAACTTCATCACGAAAGTAGTATGAGCAAAATTGAGAAGTTTCTCTTGCAAGATATGCCTCAACTATAGAGCCTTCAACCCTATGTTTGTTTTTGGGACCCCTTTTCAATTTTTTAATTGCCATGTACAATCTTAAGGTTAGATGTTTACTATATTTAAAAAAGATATGTATGAATTTAAATATGTTGCAAATGCTTACCGTTCGAATGAATACATCCACCTAGTTTGAACTGGACCGCTTAGCCGAGCTTCGTGCACAAGGTGAATGGAAAGATGTTCCATCACATCGAAGAACGCTGGTGGGAGAATCTTCTCCAGCTTGTTGGTGATAACAACAATATTACTTTTCATTCGCGCTAGATTTTCTTCTTTTAATGTGGTGGTACATAAGTCTTTGAAGAACAAACTGATCTCTACTATTGGTTTTCATATGTTTTCAGGTAAACCAATAAAAGCAATTGGAAGTAATTGTTCATGAAAACATGACAATTATGGCTTTTCATTCTATGCAAGATTCCTTGTGTCATATCAACCTCTTTCCCAAATTTGAGGCATATCTATCGGGTATCCTCAAACTTTGAACCCACTCACATATTTGACGCTTTTGATCCAACTTGAATGTAAAACTAGCCTTGGACTTAAGAACATTGCCGTTGGGATCCTGCTGTAAGTGTAATTCTCTGCGGTTGCATTATTTTGGTAAGTCAAGTCTGGCCTTAGGATTATCCTTTGTTTTGCTGGTGACATCCATAACTGTGTTGACCAAGTTGTCAAAATAGTTCTTCTCAGTATGCATGACATCAACATTATTTCTAAGTAAATTATCTGGCCAATATTCTAACTCCCAAAATATACTTTGCTTAGTCCAGTTATGCGAAACGCCATATCCATCAAGCCTGTACAATCGTTCCTCGTTGGCTTTAGGTAAATCCTGAACTATTTCCCAGACGTCATGACCAGACAGCCTTGGAGGTGAACCATCATGTTTTCTTTCTATTCCTTTTGAATGCATTTTGAGTCTCCTAAATTCATGATCAGGTGGCAAGAAACAACGATGACAATCAAACCATGAATTTTTCCTACCATGTCTCAATGTGAAAAATTTTGTTTTTTCTATGTAGTATAGACAAACTAGCTTTCCAGCTGTCATCCACCCAGACAACATTCATAAGCAGGAAAACATTAACAGTTTATATTAGATATGCACGCAGATTGAAATTCTGTTTAAGAGAGATATCCAAAGTTTCAACTCCCTCATGCCATAAAATTTGAAGTTCATCAATCAAAGGTTGCAAGTAGATATCTATTCCGTTTTTTTGATTATGCGAGCTCGAAATAACATAATTCAGAAATATATAGGGACTAGTCATCAACAGTTTAGGAGGAAGATTATAAGGAGTGATAATACAGGCCAACATGAATATGGCACACCACCAACTGAAAAAGGAGAGAACCCATCCGTATATAATCCCAATCGAATATTTCGTGGCTCAGCTGCAAAATCTGGATAAGTGTCATCAAAATGCTTCCAAGCCTCTCTATCAGATGGATGACACATAACACCAATGGACCTTCTATTTTCACTGTACCATCTCATATGAGGAGTTGAGCTGTTTGAAGCATACAACCCCTTTAACCTTGGTATAAGAGGTAAATAATGCATCCCCTTAATAGCAATTTTATTTCCAGTAGAACCACGCTTATATCGAGAGCTCTGACAAAACTTACAGAACTCTAGCTTAGCATTTTCCTTAAAGTATAACATGCAACCATTTTCACAACAATCAATTCTAACCGAGGAGAGACCTAACTTTGACACCAATCTTTTTGCCTTATAGAAAGAATCAGGAACCTCCAAGCCGGGGTCAACTAACTCTGTAATAAGGTCTATCATTGAGTCCATTCCTCCTTCAGCAATATTCCAGCCAGATTTAATGCTTAATAATCTAACAACAACAGACAAATGAGAGTGCGAACATCCGTCAAAAAAAGGATGACTAGCAGCATGCAATTCTTTATAGAAATTACCTGCTTCACTATTAGGAACATCTTCAATATTTTCCCTAAAGTCAACCCCGTGTTGCAACCCAAAAGCACCGTGTACCATTTCTGTCATCCTAGTATCTTGATATTCATTATGTCCTGCAGACCTACTTCTTTCTCCAACAACAAAGTTTGCGCAACATCCCCATGAATACTACACAATCTTAAAAATTCATCGTGAAACCCCTTTCTATAAAGATGTTCCTTTACATCTTCTTCACTTACAAGATTTATACCATCACATCTAACACAAGGACAATGAATAACCCGATAACGTGTTCACATATCAAGTGTCTTAGCATGTTCAACAAATATTTTGACACCTTCAACAAAGTACTCCCTAATATCCATTCTATTATCATTGTTCTGTTGATATATCTAGCTATAATCAGGTTCCATCTACGCAATCAATCAGATTCAACTAATTAGATCAAGTCACAAAAATTTAACCATTTTCAAGCAACTAAGTCACCTAACAAACCACATTCAAAACAAAAAAATCCCCATTAAAGTCCCTAAACTTAACCATTTTCAACCAACTAAGTCACCTAACAAACCACATTCAAAACAAAAAAATCCCCTTTATAGTCCCTAAAGTCAACCATTTTCAAGCAACTAAGTCACCTAACAAACCACATTCAAAACAAAAAAATCTCCTTTAAAGTTCCTAGACTTAACCATATTCAAGTGACTAAGTCACCTTCCAAACCACATTCAAAACAAAAAAATCCCCTTTAAAGTCCCTTAACTTAACCATTTTCAAGCAACTAAGTCACCTAACAAACCACATTCAAAACAAAAAAATCCCCATTAAAGTCCCTAAACTTAACCATTTTCAACCAACTAAGTCACCTAACAAACCACATTCAAAACAAAAAAATCCCCTTTAAAGTCCCTAAACTCAACCATTTTCAAGCAACTAAGTCACCTAACAAACCACATTCAAAACAAAAAATCTCCTTTAAAGTTCCTAGACTTAACCATATTCAAGTGACTAAGTCACCTACCAAACCACATTCAAAACAAAAAATCCCCTTTAAAGTCCCT
>NC_061122.1:222958603-223043224 GCF_002878395.1 Capsicum annuum | reverse complement strand
CTTTAAAGTCCCTAAACTCAACCATTTTCAAGCAACTAAGTCACCTAACAAACCACATTCAAAACAAAAAATCTCCTTTAAAGTTCCTAGACTTAACCATATTCAAGTGACTAAGTCACCTACCAAACCACATTCAAAACAAAAAAATCCCCTTTAAAGTCCCTTAACTTAACCATTTTCAAGCAACTAAGTCACCTAACAAACCACATTCAAAACAAAAAACTCCTCTTTAAAGTCCCTACACTTAACCAATTTCAACCAACTAAGTATCAAAACAAAACCACATTCAAAACAAAAAAATTCCCTTTAAAGTCCCTAAACTTAACCATTTTCAAGCAACTAAGTCACCTAACAAACCACATTCAAATCCACTTTAAAGTTCCTAGACTTAACCATATTCAAGTGACTAAGTCATCTACCAAGCCACATTCAAAACAAAAAAATTCCCTTTAAAGTTCCTACACTTAATCATTTTCAACCAACTAAGTATCAAAACAAAACCACATTCAAAACACAAAATCCACTTCAAAGTCCCTAGACTTAACCATTTTCCACCAACTAAGTCACCTACCAAACCACATTCAAAACCAAAAAATTCCCTTTAAAGTCCCTAAACTTAACCATTTTCAAGCAATTAAGTCACCTAAACAACCACATTCAAAACAAAATGTCAACAAGACCAACAAGATGTCAAGAACAATGCTAGTGAATCGCACAAGGCCACACACGACATCACTAGACTTCAATATGAACAATGAAAGGAAGATAACAACAATAGTGAATCGCATAAGGCCCCACACGGCTTCACTATGTCAACATACCTTTGATATTTTCCTTAATTTCTTGATATTTCAGAATGGCAGCTTCAATCTGCTTATAGATTCTCTCACGGGAAGCTGCAATATCAAATGATGAGCCTTGGCAAATCAAAGGATAGACTACTGCAATTTTCTCCAAAATACCCATCTACACTATGCAAGATATTACTCATTTCAGTCCACATAACACACACAATCCATACTACATTTAAGTTTATCCCCAATTTCCCCATTTTCAACCAAAACATAAGAACTAGGGTTTCAAAATTCAAAATAAAGTGAAGTTAACTCTAAATAAGGTCAACAGATCTCACATTCTTACTTACTTGAGTTGGAGAAATCAAGATTTGCTACGAGAACCCACTTATTCGACTGATTTCGAGTGTTAGTATATGTTTGTGTGTATGCGGGTTGAGTATTTGTATGCGTATGCTGTTTCCCATTTTTTTTTTGTATATCAATTGGGAAAGTGAATTATTTGGGTGAGTCGGGTCGGTTTATAAATTGTTTTTATTTAACAGTAAAACCAACCACGTGTGGTCGGTTTTCTAAAATTTTTTGATAAATTAAATTTTAATAAACTACAATTAATAAATTAATTAATAAATTAAAATAAATTTTAATTAATTAATTTTTTTAATAAATTCTATAATATTTATAACAATATCCAATTAATTTAATACAATGTGTATATGTATGAATCAGATAATTAATTATTTTATCATCACATTAACACGAGTAGTATATTTCCTCCATCCTATAATAATATCAATGAATTTCACAAATTACAATAAATTTTTGGTTCATTATATTTGTAGATATATACATTTATTTCGTGTTAATCAAATAAATTATCGACGTCTTATGTTATTACAACTTCATCAATATACGCGTATCTACATTGACACAAAATAGTATATCTATTTCTTCAATAGTATGGTATCAATGTATTATTCAAAATATTTTGATATATAGATTCAGTTATCGAGCTTTAGATTACTGCATATGTCACTACACGAGATATATGTATATATACATATATTCAATTGTCTATCACCATTTAAATACGTAATATAAATACCACATACACGATTTTTCTACCCCGTAATAATATTCAACGTATTTCGCATATAATCATATACAAAATTTTAAAGTGAAAAAACTCAAATTCACCGCCAAAATTTGGCGGTCGTTCAAAATTCAAAATTCAAAGCAAATGGTAAGTATATGTCAGTTTCATGATTCAATTTACTGTCTCCCTCCCCTACTTCCTTCTTCCCCCCATATACCTCGTATACTTGCCTTACGTTATTACAACTTCAACAATATACGTGTGTCTACATTATATTGACACAAAATAGTATATCTATTTCATCACTACACGAGATATACGTATATATATATAAATATATTCAATTGACTATCAACATTCAAATACGTACTATATACATCACATACCCGATTTTACTACCCTAAAATAATATACAACGTATTTCATAGAAACTCAGTTGAATTATCGGTTGGTTTATCTTATGTCATTAATATATATACCTTCACTATGTAATATGTATATACTATATATATATATATACTTATACATACACACACACATATATATACATTATCGACTATATCAATACGTACTATATACATCACATACGTACACGAGTATCTTATCAAATAATATAATGCAACGCATTTCATATACGTACTATATACATCAGATACTAGATTTTACTACCCCATTGTATTTCACATATACTCAAATAAATTATCGGTTGATTTATCTTATGTCATTAATATACCGTCGCTATATAATATATATATATATATATATATATATATATATATATATATATATATTATATATAAATATACATACACACACATATACACAATATCGACTATATCAAGTTCAAAATACGTACTATATACATCACATACGTATACAAGTATATTATCCAATAATATAATGCGATGTGTTTCTTATACATACTTAGATTAGTGATCGATTAATTATATTTGATAAGCTTAATATATTAGGTTTTGATTATATATATAATTAGGTGTTACTTAAAATTATTTAATTTTTAATTTTTTACTTCAAAAACCAACCACAAGTGGTCGTTTTTTTTAAATTCTTTTTTTTTTTAATTAGAAAACCGACCATATCTTTTAATTATTTTTTTTAATAAAAACTGACCACTTGTGGTTGGTTTTTTTAAAAATAAATTAATTTTTTTTTAAAAAAACCGACCACACCGACCGCTGGTGGTCAGTTTTGTTATTTTTTTAATTTTTATTTGTTAAATAAATAATAATAATTATTAAAATTATTGTAATAATTATTTTTGATTTTTTATAATATAAAAGTGACCACTTGTGGTCGCTTTAAAAAAAATAAATTAAAAACCAACCACGTGTGGTCGATTTTTTCCGACCACATCTTGTGGTCGGTTTTATCAATTTTTTTAGTAGTGTACGGGGACGCTTTGAACTGCAAGGATCTAATGTACGCAGAGCTTACCTTGCTTGGTGAAATATACTGATGATAGATTTGTGGACTTACTAAGTTTTAGTTCGATATCATTATCTCCGATGCATAGTTTTCTATTTTGTGTTAATTTATCAATTCTTTCTTTCATTATTGCTCAATATAAAATCAATTCAATTTCTTTTTTTCTTTATGTTTCTCAAAATAAATCACAAAAATTTCTAGCTAACTAAGGGCTCATTTGTTTGCACTTAATGGAGGTCTGAATCTAAATGGTTCAGACTTCAGACCATTAAGTGCATTTGTATTTTATTAAGATTTTAGCTCTTAATAGGTCTGAATAGGTCTTAATCATTCAGATCTAGAATCAAGTCTTAATATGTCTGAAGAGGTATTCCGGTGTTGGATAATATTCACCGTCACTCTATTCATAATCATCAGTCACCACCACTAACCACCTCTGCCACCGCCACCATGGTCGACCACCATTCACCACCACCAACTACCTCCACCATCAACAACTAATATCGCTATCAACCACTATTATCAACCATTACCACACCTACTATCTTTATTATTTTTATTATATTCACCGCCGCCACCACCTTCAATAATTCCACCATAATCAACCACTACCAGCTAATCCCTACTATCGACCAACCCATCTATCACAACTAGCACCACCGCTAAATGCCACTAATACATCACAATCTCCACACATTCTTCGACCACCACCACCATTATCACTAGTAACGCCACTTCTGCCATCACTTCAACCACTACCATCGCTACAGTTTATCTCTACTAACAACCATCTCCACCATCACAACTAAAAACATCTCCAACTAGCACCGACATATTGTCAATCACCATGCTTTTATTTTTCAGCCATCACAATCAACACATCCAACTACTAACATCAAGCAACATCACATCACAACCACCACCACCACTATCAACTACCACTATCATAACAGTTACTACAATACCAACCATCACAACTATCACTATCAATATTACTGATCAGTAACATTAATCATTGTCACTGCAATCACCATTATAAACCATCTCCACTATCACTAACAAACATAAATATTTTCTTCAATAAAATAATAATTTTATTGTATTAAATTACATACTTTTCTGATATATAATTATTTTTTTCTTGAATTGTTATTTTTTATTTTATTATATATAAAAATAACCTTCTTTTGCATATTTAGATGTTGAAAAACAAACAGTCTTAATCATTCAGTTTTCAGATCTAGAGATAAATCTTAATCATTCAGATGTGCATTCAGATTCAGATGTATGAATATTAAAAAAAAAACAAATGCAGCCTAAATGTATGGCATGGTTACGTAGCCTTTTGGCATAATTGTGGTTAGAGATATATTTTTCTCAAATACTTAGATAAACTAGTCTGATAATATGCGCCTCACGCTTGTACCTCACTTCAAGGAGTTCAATTTTACAAAATTATTTTGATATCTCAATTAGTAATGGTCTATAAAAAATAAGATAATTTATTTTTGTAAACATACTAAAATTTTAGAACATTTATATCAAATCACAAGAAAATCTGTCTCTGTAATCATAGATACTATAAGTATGTCACTAAAAACTTCTTAATCAGTAATTATCTATCATGAATACATGATAATTTATTGTTATAAACTTTAAAAATATACTTAAATTTAAGAAGACTTACCTCAAATCAGAAATAAATTTATTTTTTTATTCATAGATTGATAATAGAATTCAAGGAACTTATGAGAAGCTTGAGTGAATTCGAACTACGACAGGAATTCTACAGAGGAATTCAAGTGGAATAGCTCAATAGGGAATGGAAGATAAGAAATGAAGAAAAGTGAGTGTAAAAATTGAATTGTATTATTTGATTAATAATTGCAGCGAATGGAATTACAATAATTTATACTAGATGACTATCACTGTCAATTGTTACTAACTGCCTCACTAACTACTTTGCTGTTATGGCGCACCAACTAACTTCTTGAGCTATCAACAATAATAATTTCACTTCCACTATGCAGTTAATTTCCTGCAATGCTTCTATCAGTACTTCCCTCTATAGAAGATCCTTGACCTCAAGGATCCAAATTAGAAAACCTGGTCTTAAGAACAGTAAGAAACTCCCAGGTAGAAGCATCAGCTGGTACTCCATGCCATTTAACCAACACCTGTACAACCGATTTATTACCCTTTTTCACCATCCTTCTCTGTAGTGTAGCTTCAGGATCCGGGCAATGAGAACTAGTAACATTAGTGGTGGGAGGTTAGGCAATTTGGGAAGGAACTTTATAACACCTCTTTAATAATAAAACATGCACAGTTGGATGGATTTTTACTGAAGCTGGAAACAACAATGTGTAAGCAACAGGTCCCACTCTTTTCAAAATCTAGAAAGGCCCATAATATCTTGCAGCTAACTTGTGGAAGGGTTGGGCTGAAATGCTGACTTGCTTGTAAGGTTGCACCTTAAAATAGACCCAATCCCCAACAACAAAGACCCTATCACTTCTATGAGTATATTCTTGTTGTTTTATCCTATGTTGTGCCCTCATAAGATGGTGTTTAAGAAGTTGAAGTTTCAGTTCTCGATTGAAAAAAGTTTGATCTACTTCAGTAGAAGATGACTCACCAGAGAGGTATGAGAGATATAGAGAGAGAGGTCAACCATAAAGAGACTCATATGGAGTAAGGTTAATTACAGAATGATAACTAGTATTATACTAGTACTTAGCCATAGGAAGGCAAGTAAACCAACCAGTACCATCTTCAACACAAGAATATTGCAAATAAGTTTCTAAACACCTGTTTAAGACCTTAGTTTGACCATCAGATTGAGAGTGGTAGGCAGATGGCATGTTAAGATGAATACCTTGCAGTGAGAACAACTTTTGCCAAAAAGTGGTTAAGAACAAAGCATCCCTATCACTAGTGTGGTATCAGGAAGACCATGTAACCTTACTATGACATCCATAAACACCTTAGCCATAAATTCAACAGTATAAGGGTGCTTCAAGAGTATGAAATGGCCATACTTACTTAGCCTGTTAATTACCACCAAAATGACTTCATAGCCTTTTGATTTAGGCAAACCATCGATAAAGTCTATGCTGATTTGGGACCATACCACCTCAGGAATTGAAAGTGGTTGTAATAAACCAGGATAAACAGCTAAATCAGCTTTATTTTTCTGACACACATCACATCTCTGTACAAATAACTTGACATCCTTCCTTAAACCTTTTGATTTAAGACAACCCAATAACACAAGAAAATAAACACCAAAACAGTCCATTAGTTCAAGGGACTATGGACCCCTTTTGGTGACCCCTCTCGGATTCAAGAACACCATGTAATGAGGTGTTTAACACCTAATTTCCAGCAGCAAAACAAACTATATTATGACAATAAAAATAAAGAACAACAATGTTACAACCACAACAACCAAACGGCTTGAACAACAACAACACAAACTACAAGATTAGGACAAGAAACAAAGATAGATACTTAGACAAGTGTTGATGTAGTCTTAACAACCCAAGAGCATATTCACTCTTGGACCTTTAACACTTCATACAACAAACACCTAACTCTTACAATGACACAAGAGGGGCATCCACCTCTCAAAGAACCAAAGTCTCAAGCTTTGCAACACACAAGAGAATCCACCCTTATGCTATTCCCTAATTTCAGTTTTGAGAACTCTCTCTCACAAGAGTAGTGTCTTCAATATCACACATAAATTAAGAAAATAAACCCTACAAGGTTCTATTTATACAACATTACAAATAATAGTGAAATGATAAAAGAGCCCTTTAGTGACTAGTCTTCAAAAATACTCAAAAGTGTCATGATCATGATCATACTTGTATCATCCTCTCTATCTTGAGAGGAATTTGACCACAAATTCATGGGTTCACCTCTTTTACAAAGGCACTTCACAATCTCCTTCTTCTGGCCACACATCTTCTCCATACTCTTTATTTTGCACTTCGACTTCTTTTTGCTCTCCATCTTGCGGTTTGTTATCATTATTAACCGATTCAATGCCCACCTCTTCCCCAAGATAGTAAAATCTACCTCCCCTTAGGATCATATTCCACCGGTTTGGGCACTCACTAGACTTCTGCCCCCACCCTTGACACTTAGAGTATTGAAACTCCTTGGAATTGGAAGTAAAATTCAATTTACCTTCATACCTTAGAGGATGTTTTTGGAAAACCTTAGTGGCCTCAGGTTGGGTAGCCATGAATGAGTTCTATTTGAGCTCCCTCTCAACCTCTAAAGCCACATGGAAGATGCCATCTACGGTGTCGAATTTGTGAAGCGTCATGAAAGTGGAGATGTCCTTGTTTAACCCAACCTTGAAGCGCACAATGTCATGACTTACTTGCTCACCTCAGTGGTCAAGTTTCAATATAAATTATTGAAATTCATCGTAGTAAGCCATGACACTCTTTCTCCCTTACCTCAAATTATACAATTTGGCAAGAAGCTCATGCCTATAAGTCTCGGGCAAGTACCGTTGCCGCATAAGGTTTTTCAACCAAAACCAAGGAGGAGATTGTCCCCCAATCATCTCATTCCTAAATCATTTAACATACTTCTATCATGTATTAGCATACCCTTCGAAGTGAGCTATAGCATAGCAACTTTTTTTTCTTCGGTGAGATCATTAAGTTGGAAGATCTTGTCACAAGACGACTCTTATTCAAGGTAGGCTTCAGGATCACTCTCACCTTTGAAAACAGGAAAGCTCACTTTGATAGAATTGAAACCTACATCTCGGTTTGAATGGCCATATCTCACATCTCGGTCTAACTCCCCATGTCTACCCCTCATTCTTTATTCCCTCAAGTAAACATCATCATACGGCCCATAACCACCATGTTGTTCTCCCCTACCATAGCCCTCAATATGGATGGGTCTATTTGGGTTAAGTGGAGCTTGTAGTGGCGGGATTGGATTTGGATAGTGAGGTCTTTTGTCAAGTGGAGTTTGGATGAGAGGGTTTGGGTTTGGTGGTAGTATTTGGGTTCCAAGCCCTTCTTGTTGGACTTGGTGGAGTGAAGGATGGTTTGTTCTATCTTGTTCTTGGATTCGGGAGTAGAGATTGGTTGGATTTATGGCAATTGATGGATATAGCATTTGGTGCATGGTCCCGAGAGTATTAGTTGGGGAATTGTTTTGAGGTGTGGAAGGTCGACCCTTTTGGCTTTCCATACGTTCTAATCTCCCACTTATTGATGCCACATCCGTATCTAATTTCTCAAGATGCACATTCAACCTAGCCACATCTCGGGACATAGTTTCAAGGCGAGCCAAAATGAGATTGATGGCATTATTATCCACTGTTTGAGCATTTGAAGCCTCGGGTTCCATTATGGTTATACCAAAAATAACCCTTCAAGTTATGGTCTAACAAGACACCCAATCATTCCACAACGCCACACACAACAATACAATACAAATTCTACAAAACAAAACACACGTGACTTCAAAACAACCTCCCACAATGAGATCCCACGGTTTCTTCAAACTCAAGCTTAACAATGGTGGATGGCTCAAATAACCTCTAATTTAGATCAAATTCTAACCCTATACTCCTATAGTGTTAGAGAACACAAATCTAACACTAAAAACACAAGAAAAACACAAAATTTGACCTAGGGTCAAAAATGGGTTTATTTTTTTTTTGGGGGGATTTTGGATTTTGACACTTCTTTTTTATTGGGATTTTTAATTTATAGACTCTAATAGTGTTAGGGAATAAGGATATAACACTAGAAACACACAAAACAAACAAAAATTAAGTTTTTTTTGAAAGACCTTAAAAACATGAACAATTACTTTTTTCTTTTTCTTTCTTTTCACTTTTTTTTTCAAGATAACAATCCCAAGATTGATTTTGTTGGAACAAAATCAAACCTTGATTTGATTCCAAATGATACAATACATCCCAAGAACACAAGAAAACAAACACCAAAACAATCCACTGGTTTAAGGAACTATGGACCTCTTTTGGCGACCCCTCTCGGATTCAAGAACATCATGTAATGAGGTGTTTAACACCTAATTTCTAGCAGCAAACCAAACTATATTATGATAATAAAAATGAAGAACAAAAATGTTACAACCACCATAACTAAACTTCTTGAACAACAACAACACAAACTACAAGATTAGGACAAGAAACAAAGATAGATAGTTAGACAAGTGTTGATGTAGTCTTAACAACCCAAGAACATATTCACTCTTGGACCTTTAAAACTTCATACAACAAATACCTAACTCTTACAATGACATAAGATGGGCTTCCACCTCTCAAAGCACCAAAGTCTCAAGCTTTGCAACACACAAGAGAATCCACCCTTATGCTATGCCCTAATTTCAGTTTTGAGAACTCTCTCTCACACGAGTAGTGTCTTCAATATCACACATAAATTAAGAAAATAAACCTTACAAGGTTCTATTTATACAACATTACAAATTATAGTGAAATGACAAAAGAGCCCTTTAGTGACTAGTCTTCAAAAATACTCAAAAGTGTCATGATTATGATCATACTTGTATATACTTGTATCACCTTTTCAGTAAAATAGAGTTAGCAACCTCTTCAATGTGGCATCAACACCAGAGTGACCACCCTGAGTAGTGGAGTGCCAAAAAGTGATAATGTTCTTCCTTAATTGATCTGATTTGCCAATAACCAATCTACCCTTCCTCTTAAGTTGGTTATTTTTCCATGTGAACTGGAAAGAACTAGTGGGATCAACTTGTAACTAGTCAATGCGAGTCTTCAATTCTATATTAGTTTCCCAACTCTCCTCAATGGCTTGTAAAAGGTCAGAGCTAGTATTAGAAATGACCATAAATAAGTGTTCAACACTGGATACTCTGGAGAGAACATCAACAACTTTATTTTCTACTTCCTTCTTATACTCAATGGTATAATCAAAGGGCATGAGTTTGGTTAGCCACATCAGTTGGGAATTGGTATATAACTTATGTTTAATCAGAAACTTTAGCACCTTTTGATCAGTTCATAAAATAAATTTCTATCCCAAAAGATATTGAGACCATTTAGTCACAGCATGTACCATGGTTAGTAACTCTCTATCATATACCAATAATGCTGCATGCTTCAGTGATAAAGCTTTGCTGATAAAGGCTATAAGGTGGCCTTATTGCATTAATACAACACCAATTCCATAGCCACTTGCATCAGTATCAACTACAAAGGTCTTGGTTATATCAGGTAGGGCCAATACAACTGAAGTAATAAGGGCTAACTTGAGTTTTTCAAATGCATTAGTAGCTTGTTGAGACCATTTAAAGTTGTCCTTATTTAAGAGGTCATGTAAGGGTTTACATATCACACCAAAGACTTGGATGAACCTTCTATAGCTAACTCGATGAATCCTCTCTGTTCTTTTAAATATATAGGAATAAGCCAGTTTTTGATAGATTCTATTTTTTGGGGATCAGCGGAGGCTCCTTCTTCTGTGATAAAATGTCCTAAATATTCAATTCTTCTCACCCCCAAAGAAGCACTTACTTTGTTTAGCAAATAGTTAATGTTTCTTCATTTCTTGAAAAACATATCTCAGATGCCTCATATGGTCCTCTAAGGTCTTGCTATAAATCAGGATATCATAAAAAAGAACCAACACAAACTTCCATAAAAATAGCTAAAATATTGAGTTCATCAAGCCTTGAAAAGTTGCAGGTGCATTAGATATCCCAAAGGGCATAACAAGGTACTTATAGTGGCCGGATTGAGTCCTAAATGCAGTCTTAGGTATGACTTCAGTAGCCATTCTTAGTTGGTGATAACCAGACCTGAGATCTATCTTACTGAAAATCTTGGAGCCTCCTAGTTCATCCAATAAGTCTTCTACTATTGGAATAGAAGATTTGTTCTTCCTTGTGTCCTTATTGGGGCCTCTATAATCAACACATAACCTCCACGTACAATCTTTCTTCCCTACCAATAACACAGGTGCAACATAAGGGCTGAAACTTGGTTGAATGATGCCTTGATCCAACATCTGATTTACTAAGGTCTATTACATCATTCTTAACTGTTGGATATCGATAAGGCCTTTTATTAATAGGTTCAGTCCCCTAGTGCAACATTACTCTGTGATTAAATACCCCTCTAGATGGGGAAAGTTGAGTGGGTTCATCAAACAATTCCTTGAACTCAACTAGTAAACTAGATAGGACACTATCAGTTTTAGCTCCTACAGCTTCTAATGAATACCATTGTACCTCATCACACCTAGTAGGTATCAATTGAATCATGCATAATTGAACTTGATTAATTGAAATTTTTGCTAACTTCCCAGCATTTGTGGTCAAAATTTGTTTACCAGATCCTCTCAACACATGTCTCTTGTCCCTGTACAAGAATTTCATAGTTAAATCTCTAAAGTTCATCTTGATACCCCCAAGAGTGAATAGCCATTGCACTCCAAGTACTACTCCATAATTTTCCAAGGGTAATAACAAAAATTCAGCAGTGAACTCTGCTCCTTGCAATAGGCAAGACAATTTGCACATCTTTTCAACCTTCATAGTTCCATTAGCTACTGCAACTTCCTGAGGCATAATAGCAGCTACCGGATACTCCAACTGATTCACTAAGGAGGGATCAATGAAGTTATGTGAACTGCCTGTATCCACCAAAATATGTAAGGGCTTCTTTAAGTGATAACCAATGACTTTTAAAGTTCTGTAGCCTAGTAACCATTCAAAGCATGAAGAGATATCTCCAATTGTTCTTGATTTTGGTTCTGCTCAAGTTCTTGCATCATCAATATTTTTTGTGCATCTTCTTCAAGATCCAGATCACACTCTTATTGTACTTCCTCCAATTCTAGTATGTACAACTATTTTAAATACCTGCATTTGTGGCTAATGACATACTTCTCATCATAAAAAAAACATAGTCCTTTTGCCTCTTCACATTCATCTCTTCTGGGCTTACTATTCTTTTATGAAAATTCTTCTGTTGGTTGAGGCCCTTGCTTGGATTAGGCAAGATAGATTTCCTCTGGTTCCTTTGATCTCCAAATTGGCTATTCTGATGTGGTAATCCAGTAGAGGAAGAAGAATGATGCCTAACAACAGCAAGATAGGCTTCTCTTGCAATCTTATAAACTTGAGACAGTGTGGTGGGGTTGGTTATATTTACTACAATATTCAACTCAGGTATTATCCCCCCCAATATAACAACTGATTGCATTTTCCTCAGATAAATTTACCCTAGTTAAATGCATCTCAAATATCCTCTGGTACTTTCTTACACTTCCAACTTGTTTCACCTTCTTGATTTCCTCCATAGGATCATCGAAATCGATACCAAATATCTCTACCATGGCTAGAGCATACTCATTCCATGATGCAGGTTGGAGATATTACCTGTATCTTATAAAAGCCAAATGCCGCTGAATGGCTTCACTCTCTAATTGTAAAACGGCTACTCCAACTTTTTCTTCACTTGGTACATTTTCTACTGCAAAAAAATGTTTAATCTTGAATAACCAAGATCGTAGGTCGTCCCCATTAAACTGTAAAAACTCCATTCTAGACCACATATTGAAATTCGAGTGGTGGGAATTTTAATTTTTAGGGCTTTTCTCCTTATCCCTTGTTCCTCTTTCTGTGGATTCTTCAACCCTAAAAAGATTATTCTCCCATTCCAATGGTGTTTTCTCTCTTCAATTTTCCTCAGCTGAAAATTGGTTCTTCAACTCTATCACAGTTTGATCGAGTTTTTCCAAGGAAGAGACCTTCCCTGCTAATGACCCAACTTCCGTTATCAACTGTTGCATCATATCTCGTAATTCTTCTACATCTGCAGCTGGGGAATCATTGATGTGATCCCCATTTGATCTAGTCTTCGCCACTAATGCCAAGAAACGTGTGTCTCTGATACCATTGATAATAGAATTCAATGAAGTTACGAGAAGCTTGAGTGAATTCGAACTATGACAGAAATTCTACAGAGGAATTCGAGTGGAATAACTCAATAGGGACTGGAAGATAAGAAATAAATATGAGTAAGCGTAGAAACTGAATTGAATTATTTGATTAATAACTGTAATGAATGGAATTACAATGATTTATGCTAACTGACTATCACTATCAATTGTTACTAACTGTCTCATTAATACTTTGCTGACGTGGCGCACTAACTAACTTCTTGAGCTATCAACAGTAGTAATTTCACTTCCACTGTGTAACCAATTTCATGCAATGCTTGTATCATAGATATTATCAAGATTGTAAACATCAAGAACAAAAATTTTAGAAAGTTTACCTCAAATCATAAGCAAATTTGTGAACGACGATAACAAAGAAAAACTGTCCTTTTTTGGTTCAAATTTGTATTTATTTGATTTAATAAATTAGCTTTTGTGGTCTTTTTTGTTTCTAGGTTTAGTTTTTTAATTCTTTATTTTCTTTTTTGTGTGTGTGTCCTTTTTCAATTTAAAGTACTTTTTCTTTTATTTAATTTAACAGATTATACATAAGGGTGAAACTTTTATTGATTTAGAACTGTTAAATATTATGAGTTCTTTTCTAACTTAAATAAATAGTATAATATAATAATTAGAGAAATTAGTGAAAAGATAATTTTGTCTACTATAGATATTTTTAATGAAGAACAAAAAGTTCGAATCACTCTTCTAAGGATCTTCACACTTTTAATATATTATAGATTATAGATTATAGATTATAGATTAACTACTTTAAATATGTCATCTTAATCATTTACAAATTAGTCTCAATAAGACGAAAAATCTCATGCATATTCCAATCAGGGATACATGACATTTTGAATATGGTTAAGTAATTTATGGAAGGGACATTTGAGTTTGAGATTACGCTAAAAAGAATCAATATTTGTATTGAAGTATTTCATAAAATTATTTTATCGTGTATTTAGGTGCTTAATTAAAACAAATTAGAATTAAAATTCTAAATAAAATTCGCTATCGAATTTAAGAGGCTATTGATATATGAAGGCAAGAAAAAGACCTTCAATTTCACTAACAAATAAAGAGAAAATATACTATTATTTGTTGGAAGATTTTTTAGGACTCTATTAGGTAGCATGGTGTAAATACTATGTAACATTTACAACTATTCTTAATTAAATCTACTGATTATACTTTCTCATTTAGCAGTCCCTTTTTAGTCATTAACAATTTAATAACAAACATATTTTCTGCATGAGACAAACTTTGACATATTTCCCTTGTTAATTAACCTAATCTTCAAACAACGACATCTTAACAACTAATGTTAGTAGTTAGTATTATCAATTAAATATGGGAAAATGACAAAAAATATTTGTTGGAAGATTTTTTAGGACTCTATTAGGTAGCATGGTGTGAATATTATGTAACATTTATAACTACTCTTAATTAAATCTACTGATTATACTTTCTCATTTAGCGGTCCCTTTTTAGTCATCAACAATTAATAACAAACATATTTTCTGCATGAGACAAACTTTTGACATATTTCCCTTGTCAATTAACCTAATCTTCAAACAACGACATCTTAACAACTAATTTTTGTAGTTAGTATTATCAATTAAATATGGAAAAATTCTCTATTTCCACCTTGAATTATACACGAAAAGGCTGAGACTTACCCGAACTTTAGGAGGGTCCTATTACCTTTGGACTAATTAAAATCGTATTTTTGACAACCTTAGTGCCTACATGGCACATATGTGGCACACACGTGTGCCTACGTGGACCCTTCAGTGTGTTGTGTCACGTATGTGCCACATAGGCGCTAAGGTTGTCAAAAATACAGTTTTAATTAGTCCAGGGGTAATAGGACCCTCCTAAAGTTTGGGTGTGTCTCAATCTTTCTGCGTATAGTTCAAGATGAAAATAGAGCATTTTCTCATTAAATATTAGTATCAATTAATGAATCAATTCATCTAAGGGCATGAGTGGTTGTCAGCTGGGTTTCTCGTTTGAGACATCTGAGATTGAATCCAGCCTTCATCCGCTTCTCAACCATGAGCTAGTTGTTAGGGTTTTATTTTTTCTTAGAAGGAAAATAAAAGTTACCATAGTTACTTTTACTTTTCCTGAAAGGAAAAAATATAATTTTTTTTCACATTTGGCTAATCTTTTTCTTGGAGGAAAGGTTTTGGACATCTAAAAATAGAAGAACCCTTCTCATACCATAACACAATAGGTAGTCTTTTAAGATTTTCGTTTAGGGAGAATTTTTCTCTCTTATTAGTTTTATGTTTTTAATATTAGGTTTTATATGTAGGCCAATTGGCCAAATCACATAATAAAATTATGTTTTTAGTATTGTTTTTCATTGTCATCTTATTTATCGTCTCATAGTTTGCAACTAATAGCTTCCGCATGACGCCTTCTCGATTTCGAACCCAACAAGTGGGATCAAATCTTACGGTTCAATGGTCCAATGGTGTGGTGAGACGAGATTAAACAGGTTCAAAGTGGTTTCAAAATCAAGCTGCAACAATTTGGATGATAATGAAGATTTTTGTCAAAAAGCTACATGTGGAGACGATTGTCAATCATATTTTCAACAATTCTGTTGTCATATATTTGAAAATAAAGCTTTCTTTTAACCCTACAAAGGGCTCCAAGATTTTTAACCCGAATGGACTCATATATTTTTTAACCCAAAAGCTCCATTTTTAAATATGACAAGCAGCAGTGCTGAAGATTATGTGAAGAACAAAGATCAAAGATGTGAAGAAGGTGGATCAATTGAAGAAAATCAAACCAAAAAGGAGAGATTTGTTAGGTTTTTGACCTGATTTTCTTACTATATTTAAGTTTTATTTTTCTTAGAAGGAAAATAAAAGTTACCATAATTACTTTTACTTTTCCTGAAAAGAAAAAAATATAATTCTTTTCTATATTTGGCTAATCTCTTTCTTGGAGGAAAGATTTTGGATATCTATAAATAGAAGATCCCCTTCTCATACCATAACACAATAACATCCACAATGTAGTCTTTTAAGATTTTCGTTTAGGGGGAGATTTTCTCTCTTATTAGTTTTATGTTTTTATTATTAGGTTTTATATATAGGTCAATTGACCAAATCATATAATAAAATTATATTTTTAGTATTGTTTTTCATTGTCATCTTATTTATCATCTCATAATTTGCAACTAATAGCTTCTGCATGATGCCCTCTCGATTTCGAACCCAACACTAGTTGTATGGGTGTAGTCTAGTGCGAGTTATATTTCTTCTATAGTTTGCGAGCTATTATAGAATGGATAGATTACCACAGAGTGCTCACCCAAAGGAGAAACACAAGTTTATAGGTTTGCCTGGAGGTTCAACAACAACAACAAAAAGAACTTATCAATCAATGTATTTATAATTTCTTTTGTATTTCTCAATTGGGAAGAATCCTTTATTCTTATACAAGACAAGACAATAAAATACACCCTTTTTATACATCTTTTAAAAAAAAATCCCTGTGTAAATGGTCAACTCTTGGTTGAAGTTTCTTACTATCTTGCCTTTTCTTAGAGGAGTAATTATTATTACATCAATTATTAGGATACTTCAATTCTATTAGATATTGTAGCAAGTAGAAAGAATGTTAGTTCTTCTAGTTAGGTTGACTATTATATTTGAATCATAAACTCATCTTTGTTGGAAAGTATTTTATTCTTCAATAGAATTTTAGTGTGAAATCAAATTCAATCAACTCTTAATGTGAATATTGGACATTGAAAGGAAATTCATATGTATGTGACGCCTTTTAAGCCTTATATCTCCAGAATCTACTTGTGCAATTATATTGAATATATCATGTGTTGTATAGTTCGAGCAAAGGCCTAAATTCCAATTGATTAACTACGGTCACCGCAGGATTCATGGTTGACAGAATATAAATGGACATAGACGGCAAGACATGTGCAATTAAAATATATCTCCCCCCATAAGAAAGTACTCTATTCTCCCATGAATTTAACTGCTTCATCACCTTTTTTATCAGATCATTATAGTGTCCCTTATTCTTTCTTTTCATAAAAAATTGGACAACCCAGGTAAATAAAAGGAAACTTACCTTGCCTTATACCAGTAATTCCCTCGAAACTTACCTAGCCTTATACCAGTAATTCTTTTTATAAAAAATTGGACAACACAGGTGTCGGTTATAGTCTTCTAATGGGTTGAGGTATAAAGTGGTGTAGTTATTGATTTAGAAATGAAAGATGCTTAGTGGTAGATATTACTTAAGTGGCTAATAGTGACTAGTGAATTTATGAACCTTAGTGGTAAAGAGGACTAGTGGCATTGACGATAATTAATAGGGATGATTATTTCCTTATGGTGGTTAATGTTAATGGGTTTAGCGATGGTAATGATTGGTTGCTATTCATGACTAAATTTATGATGTTTATTAATTATTTAATGAGGATTTGTAGATTAATGATGCTAGTTAATAAAAGATGTTTGTTGAGAGACGAATAAATGTACTCATGGTGATTAGTGGTCCTTTGTTAACTGGTGACTAGTGAAATTATTCTGGCTAGAAATTAATATTGATTTATTAGAGAATACGGTCTAGTGGTGAATCTTGACTAGATGCTACTTTTGGCTAGTGAGTAAATAATAGTTAGTTGTTGATCCATGAATAGTGACTAAGTGATGAATAGTAGATGGATAATAATTAGAGGTTATATGATGACTAGTAAGTAATTGATTTAGCAATAAGCATTGGCTATCTAATAATGAGTGAGTCGGGTGAAATGATAAGATAGGTGCCTATATGGTGGTATGGTTACCGTTACAAGTATATTGGTATATTTTATTCAATTATGATTTTTGGTGATGATTATGAATATTGACAAATGGTCGTTTGGTGGAAATTGTGAAAAACTATGGATAGTGAGAAAGTTATATATATATATATATATTGGCGATTTGATTCTTTACATTATGCTCTCTTAGGTGTACTCTCCGGTGGTATGGGACGTCGTGATGGGTTTTTTACTTTATGCACTAGTTGGTGTATGGATGCTAACTTTTTACTTGTGTTTTCTTGTGATTGCACACTTGTGTTGCTTTATGATTTCGAATCATTTATTCCTTATGATAGACGATATTGGCATGCATTGATACCTTATATTATATTGTTATTTTTGATATTCCATGCTTGTTATGTGCAACTATATTGGCATGTGTTGATGCCTTATGTTATACTGTTATTCCGAATTGCTTACATATTATATACAGTGATGATGGAGATGATTTATGTTTGATTCTATACCTTGACTTGGTTATGATTATCTTGCACTTTATCATTCCACCGATGATGCCTACTGAGCACCCGTTATTTTGGTACTCATACTACACTTCTGTACCTTTTTGTTGCAGATTTGATTATTAGCTATCGCCGTTAATCTTGGTTCGTGCTGTGATTGATTTTCAGAGATAGGGTGAGCTCTTGCAATTTGAGTCACCCGATTTTCTTTCATTTTTTATATTCAGTCTTTAGTATCCGAGACAGATGTATTAACTATTCTAGACTTGGCGTTGTATTAATACTATTAGTTGCTCTCGTACTAGCTCTATCTGGTTTTGAGATTGGTATCTGTATGATTTTTTATTTTATCTAGAACCCTCGGGTTAGCAATTAATATTCTTTAAATTTTGCCTACGTTGGATTTTCTTACCGAATTAACCTATTATTTAGCTCTGGGTTATGGTATTAACTTACCCACTGGTGGAAATTGGTAGGTACCATCATGACAAAAAAAATCATAGTTGAAGCTGCAGCAAGAGCTCAGAATCAGAACCAGGCAATAGGACAAAACCTGGCGAGGGAAGAAGAAACATGTATTGAAGAAGGGTCAGGTAGAGGTAAAGCCTGAGTAGGGGTGAAGTCTGAGTAACCCCTGTTTCTATTCCAATGTCACTTTGAGTTGACTATCTTTGCTTTTAAAATTTCCATAAATATGAATATATTGTTTTTGGGTTCATAGTATATGAAAGAAGTGTGAATGGAAAAATGGAGAATAAAATGGTGGAGGAGAAGGAGACACTAAAATGGAAAGTGTACTCCCAAATTAGAAAGTTTACTCTTTCTCCCACATTGGTGGAAGAAGAGAACTTGAAAGTGTTTATAATCAAGAACACTTACTCCACATGACAAGTGAGGCAAGAAATAATAGATGTCTCGCGCCGTCGTCGTCGCTCGCTCGGCTCGGATTCGAATTTGACAAATGATCGATCGATGAGATCTATCTTTTTAGACAAACATTATTTGAATTCCAAAAAATGCTGCAGTTTCGGACCTCCATTTATATATACATGCAGTAACAGTTGCACTGTTTCAAGTGAACTGATGCGTTGTTTTCAAACTAGTGCTTCAGAAATGATACATTGTTCTGAACTGAGGCTACAGAAGGTTGCAATGGTTCAAAATAATGCTTCAGAATGATGTATTCCTTCAATGAAGTGACACACTGATTCATGAAATGAGATGACTGTTTAGGAAAAGATGCAATCTTTGATGAACAGACATGAACTTAAAACAAAGGTGTAACCCCATTGCCTCTTTTCAGAAGAGGCATGTTGTGGCTATATAAACCTGGTTTCTTCCACAGGCTTAGTACGAAAATTTTTAGATTAAAAAATCTCTTCTTGTCTCAAAAATATTCTGTGTGATCACTCAAAACGTTCTGTGAGTTCGAAGAAATTCCAACCGTTTGAGGTACCGCTACTGTTGGTCTGTTAGCCATTTTATCCTGGGAGGAAAAATTTCACAACCTCGGGTACAGTGAGGGGGATTATTTCCTTAAGGAAAATTTGTGAATTCGGACGACTTGGCTATTTTTTGTTTCATCTTAATTTCTACAAAATAAAATACACCTCTTAGAAAAGTCATTTTGATCCTGTGTTGAGGGTATTTGATATACTTCATTGTGTTCTTGTTTATACTTGAACTCAAGTTGAAGTTGGTGTTGCATATACAGATTCTGTGTACCCGAAGTACAAACCAAATATAACAATCTTAAGAAAATAACTAATTTTAGAGAATCTGTATAACTTGTTTTTGGAGATTAAAGCTTTAAGTTTTCTACTCCGCTTGAATTTAACTAGTGATTAGAAGACATAAAATCTTCATCACAAGTTAAAGTTCACTCGGTTGACGATTTGAAGTTATAAAAACTTCATCATTAATTAGAAACAAGAAGAAAAGTTGAAAAGTTATTTAACTTTATAAGTAGTATTCTGAAAATACTAAATTTTTCTATCTTGTGTTGACAGGAAAGATGATTAATGAAAGTCAAATGATGGATGTGACAACGTCTGTGGGGAAAACTAATATTGCCATATCAAGTTGCACAAATGCTCCGCCAACAATGGCACCGGCGGAGAAGCCCGAAAAGGTTTTTGGGCATTGACTTCAAGCAGTGACAGCAAAAGCTATTATTTTACCTCACCACTTTATGTATGCAATAGTTCACTAGCGAAGATGCTCCTGAGGTACTCGAGGGAACCTCGAACAAAGACCGCTTCATTATTGTAGAAGCTTGGAAATGTTTGGACTTCCTTTGCAGGAATTATATTCTGAGTGGTCTCCAGGAAGACCTCGACAATATTTATAGTGGAACCAAGACATCAAAGGAACTGTGGGGGGCACTTGAACGGAAATATAAGACGGAGGATGTGGGAATTAAGAAATTCCTTATTGCACAGTTCCTGGACTTCAAAAAGATAGATAGCAAATCTGTTGTCTCTCAAGTACAGGAGTTGCAAGTCATCATACATGGTCTCCTAGTAGAAGGTATATCTTTGAAAAATACCTTAGTTGAATAAATTAAAAATGTTCTTAATACTCACATAAACTGTTTTGTAGGTTTAATTGTGAATGATGCTTTCCAAGTAGCAGCGATAGTTGATAAGCTATCACTTTTGTGGAAAAACTTCAAAAACTACTTAAAGCATAAATGCAAGGAGATGACTGTGGAAGATTTTATTGTCCAACTTCGTATTAAAGAGGATAATAAAGCTGCCGAAAGAAGGTCAAAGGGGAATTCTACAATTAATGGAGCACATATTGTAGAAGATGATTAAAACAATTCCAAGAAAAGGAAGAAAGCTGAACAAGGAAGCAATCAACCCAAGAAAAAGTTCAAGGGAAAATGCTTCAACTGTGGCAAGATTGGCCACAAGTCGACAGATTGTCATGCCCCAAAGAAAGGCAAGAAGAAGAATCAAGCAAATATGATTGAATCCCACAAAGAATGCGATGATCTGTGTGCTATGTTCTCAGAATGCAACTTGACGGGGAATCCTCGCGAATGATGGATGGATTCTGGTGCCACCCGCCATGTATGTGCCAATAAGGAGTTGTTTTCATCATTTGCTCTGGTTCAAGCAGAAGAAATGATCTACATGGCTAACTCTACTATTGCTAAGGTGGAGGGAACAGGAGAAATTTGCTTAAAATGTGTAACCGTATATGAAAAAATTGTAATTAGCGAAGGAGAAATGTATGTAGGAAAAGGCTATCTGAACGAAGGCCTTTATAAGATGAATATAATGACTGTTGAAATAAATAAAAGTTTGAATTCTTCTTATTTGATTGAGTCTTATGATTTATGGAATGAACATTTAGGCCATGTTAATTACAAAACGTTACGAAAACTGATTAACTTAGAAGTTTTGCCAAACTTTGATTGCAATAAATCAAAGTGTCAAATATGTGTGGAATTGAAGTATGAAAAGCATCCTTACCACGCTATCGTTGACCCCTGACACGAACTTGCTCATCTGAGCTCTATTTTCTACAACCACATGAGGAGCATACCTGACTAGCTGAGTAAATCTGAGAGAATACTCCTTAGCCGTCATATTCCCTTGCCTGAGGTTAATTAACTCAAGAACTTTGGCTTTCCTCAACTCTTGGGGAAAGAATCTGTTTAAGAAGGCCGTGACGAATTCCTCCCACTCGATAGGGACTGTATCATCTAACCTCTCAGACTTTCACTGTTTGTACCAATCATGAGCAACATCCTGTAACTGGTAGGCGACTAACTCAGCACTCTCAATAGAAGTAGCACCCATGATGTCAATGACCTTCTGGACTTGGTCAATGAACTCCTGAGGGTCTTCATCAGACTTAGACCCATGGAAAGATGGAGGGTTCATCCGGGTGAAGTCCCGAACCCTAGCTGCTTTGGGAGTGGCCACTAGATTGGACGGAATTATTGGTGGCTGTTCATTCTGTACAGCCATGGACTGAGCAAGTGTGGTATATACGGATCTAAACTCCACATGGGAAACATGTTCGCCCAAAGGATCTTCGGGCTGAGGAGTTGGCTAGTTTCTTCTTTTCGAGGCCATGGTCTAAAATTAGAGAAGAATGGATTAGACTGAGAGTTTAACTTGTGATTATGCTCACTAGTATGACATAAATAATAAAGAAAGGGGACTATTCCTAAAATATCTTATAGCCTCCCGCACATAAATATGGTGCGCAACACACCCATGTACAAGACTCTACTAGATGCGGCTTTCAGACTTCCTAGGACTCTATTGAACCTTAGTCTCTGATACCAATTTTGTAACACCCCGATTTGCTGAACCGGAATGCTACACGGTGCTCATGACCCCGAGGGACCACAAGCTAACCCATGACTAATATCTATACCTGTATACTGCAAATCATGATATAATAATGCGGAATATATGGAACTGTAAGGCCATAAGGTTCACTGAATACAATCATGTGGGCAAAAATACGTAAAACAACTAAATCTAAACGTAAATCTGAAAGTAAATTTGAAAGCCTCTAAAACTGTCTGAATAAGGAGTTGAAGGAACATGTCTCCAACTAACTCTGCAAAAATGAACTAAAGAATAAATAAATGAATTAAATCATATTGTCCTCGAATCAATGAGGACTCACTGTGTCTCTGCAACTGGAATACTACCGCTACTGCTGGGCTGAAGCTCATGTCTCGAAACTTATGGTGTACATGAAAAGAAAGCACCATAGCACAAATGCGTCAGTATAATTGGAGTACTGAGTATACGAGGAAGGTAGGCTGAACATAAAGGGTTTCATGCATAAACAACACTGACTGACTAATATGAACGTGGGAGTGCAAACACACATATATAGAAACTGGGACCGTGAATACGTGATAGCATGACTTGTACATGGTTTACTGATAACTGTCATGAATGATACTGAAACTGATAACATGGATGACTGTATCTGACAGTCCTGTATATACTAAAATCTGAAGAACTATCTGAGTTCTTTTACTGAGATTGATACTGAAACGGATAACATGGATGACTGTATCTGACAGTGATGTATGTACTGAAATCTGATGAACGCTCTGAGTTCTTTTACTGAGACTGTTACTGAAATTATGGGAGGTAGTGTTTAACCGACATGCCTCGTGTATGCTATTATGGCTAAGCTGGGGTCCAATCCCTGGCCCGATTGGAGGGGTGTCAATACCGCGCCACTGGTAAGGACAACTATGAGTGGCCCTTATCTGGCGGGTACTCAATGAGAAAGGTGGGAACCCTAAACTAACGAGTTAAGACACCTCATCAACCCTAAGATGACGGGTTAAGATGTTTCAACCTACGCTGGCTACATAGTTCTGGAACATAAGGATTGATACTAAGAATAACACCCTGAACTGGTGGGTGAATTCCCATTCTTGGGTTCACTTGGTGCTAACCTCTACTCCCATCTGGAGGGACTGGACATGAATAACTGACTGTGCATGACTTGATCTTACTGAATTCAGTTGACTGGCAGAATGTTACTGATATCTGACAATTGACTAAGATCATGAGATTTTCCTGAGTCACATGACTAACTGAAGTCTATGGAATCATAGCTTGAGTCGGATATCGTGAAACATGACATGGCTCTAGCCACACAGCTATAGTTTTTGGGTACAAGTACCCCCAGGACTCGATGGAAGGAAACTGACACACATGACTGACTTGATCATAAGAGTAGAGTCCATGATTTATAATATCATACGTAGGGATCTCATACTAAGTATGGTTATCAACAATGTACTGCATGGAAAGGATTTCATATCACATGGAAGTACTTGCACAATCTTAATATCATGTTCATTGCATAATCATATTGGCAACACATACTAATAGCATGGAAGTTCATGTGGATTACATGGTTATCATGCATCTTGTTCATAAGTAGAATTTGCAAGTAAATATAGCATAATCTCATAAGAATAGTTCATGAGTATTCCAACAACATTTACAAGGCACATTAACAACATAGAAGTCATTGGAACGTAAGGGCATATCATGAATCCTTCACTTAGTCACAATTTAGCTATATTGTATGATTTCTAGTTCCTTAGGCATTTTATCAAACACCTTACATGCACATCTTAAGCATAGGTTAATTAATCAAATTATACATCATGAACAACCAAATTTACATGTTTCCAACTCATATGATATCATGAATTCACAAAAACATATAAAGATTCCATCTTGGGAATCACCCAATATCAACAACATGATCATCAACACCGAACAATATAGAAATCATACTTTATAATGAAAAAGAGGAAAACAAACAAGCATCAACATGGGTATGATCATATCACCACAATCAACCAAGCTTTTGTATTTTAAAGATTGATTCTTGAACTCTATAAATGAATTGAATCCATAGATGAACACTATGCATATCTTAGAAGGAAGATTCTTGATGATTGATGGAGGAATTTCCTTGAAATCGGATCTTCAAGATTAATTATGCAACCCTAGTTGTTTTTCTCCTTTAGTGCTCTTGGGTGATGATCTTTGAGATGAAAATAGGGTTGCAGTAGGTTTAGAAGCTATATATTTCTTAGGGTTAAGTTTAGGGACGTGTTAGGAGTATTTAAAGACTTAATTACCTTTAAAATAACTCAAGACGGAGTGTTTTTGACACCTGGAATTGGCTTAGGCGGCGCCCAAGTGATCACCTATGCCTGGGTTGGGCGGCGCCTAACCAATCGCCTATGCTTGGGTTAGGCGGCGCCTAACCAATCGCCTATGCTTGGGTTAGGCGGCGCCTAACCAATCGCCTATGCTTACTGTCTCTCAAGAAAGTGGGCATAACTTTTTCCTCGGGTATTGGATTAAGGCGAAATTGGTATCGTTGGAAAGCTAATTCGATTCTCTACAATTTGGTGGGTCTAAATCATCCAAAATACCATATTAAAATCAAGTTATACTCATTCAAAGATGACCCTTGCAAAATTGAACACTAAAACTTGATGGATTCAAAAACTCTTAGCTTGTATTACCTTAAGTGACTCATAAAAACATGCTTAATGGATCATAAGCTATCCTAACACTAGGATATTCATTTTAAGTCATGTACTCAAGTATGAATCACAGGATTAGAAACATGCGGGGTATTACACTCACAATTGGAGTACGCAAGAGTATTGGAATGTTTAATGTATATAATGAATTGTACACAACCAGATATAGCATGAGCAATTAGTAAATTGAGTCGGTACACGAGTAATCCCAACAAAACTCATTGGATGGCAGTGAAAAGAGTTTTGGGGTCTCTTAAATACACTCAAAACTATGCTTTGCATTATAATAAATATCCTGCGGTACTTGAAGGATATAGTGATGCAAATTGGATCACCGGATCGAACGAAGTAAAATCCACAAGTGGATATTATTTACTATCGGTGGAGGAGCAGTTTCTTGGAAATCATCCAAACAGACTTGTATCGCTCACTCTATAATGGAATTTGAATTTATCGCATTAGATAAAGTCGGTGAAGAAGCAGAATGGCTCCGAAATTTCTTGGAAGATATTTCGTATTGGCCCAAGACAGTGGAACCAGTATGTATACACTGTGATAGCCAAGCGGCAATAGGTAGGGCAGGGAGCATGATGTACAACGATAAATCTCATCACATACGACGGAGACATAATACCGTTAGGGAACTTCTCTCTAGTGGAATTATCACTATTGACTATGTAAAGTCAAAGGATAATGTGTCAGATCCACTTACAAAAGGCCTATCTAGAGAAGGAGTGGAAAAAACATCCAAGGGAATGGGTTTAAGGCCTAGGACGAGTCAGCATGGCGGTAACTCTACCTAGTAGACTAGAGATCCCAAAAGCTAGGTTCAAGGAGATCAAACAAAGTTGTGTTTGGAAGGTTCAACATTGTCAATTACCCAACCCATTCTCATGATGTAGACAATGTATAGTAAACTAGGATAAGACTTAAGCTGAAAAGTCTTTTAATGATTATCTAAATTTGGCAGATTTGACCAAATAGTTTAATGTACAGGATTGAACGTTTAGAAATCACCTATGTGAGGGTGAAGTGGAAGCCGTTTCAAAGAGAATGTTAGTAAAGGCCTATTGTCTAAGCTCTCATGAAACCAGGACGTGTTCATGGCTGAAAAGAACAAAACCATGAGAACCATAAACGTTAAAAGACTGGTTGTGTGACATATATTGTCTAGGTGTATATTAAAGCTCGACGGTTCAAAGATATCAAATCTACCGATTGACCGAGTGCATTCGATGCATGTTCACTACGGAAAATTCAAAGAGAAATCCATTTATCCAGATGCAATCAGTCTTTGGTTGACGATCACATACTTGTCCGTAAGAATTTTATGAAAAATAGTCATTCCCCATTTATATGGGGGATTGTTGGGTTCATAGTATATGAAAGAAGTGTGAACGAAAAAATAGAGAATAAAATGGTGGAGGGAAAGGAGACACTAAAATGGAAAGTGTACTCCCAAATTAGAAAGTTTACTCTTTCTCCCACATTGGTGGAAGAAGAGAACTTGAAAGTGTTTATAATCAAGAACACTTACTCCACATGGCAAGTGAGGCAAGAAATAATAGATGCCTCGCGCCGTCGTCGTCGCTCACTCGGCTCGGATTCGGATTTGGCAAATGATCGATCGATGAGATCTATCTTTTTGGACAAACTTTATTTGAATTCTGAAGAATGCCAAGGAAAAATGCTGCAGCTTAGGACCTTCATTTATATATACATGCAGTAGCAGTTGCACTGTTCAAGTGAACTGATGCATTGTTTTCAAACTAATGCTTCAGAAATAATACATTGTTCTGAACTGAGACTACAGAAGGTTGCAATGGTTCGAAGTGATGCTTCAGAAGGATGTAATCCTTCAATGAAGTGATACACTGATTCATGAAATGAGATGACTGTTCAGGAAAAGATGCAATCTTTGATGAACAGACATGAGCTTACAGCAAAGGTGTAACCTTTGGAGTGAACCATTGCCTCTTTTCAGAAGAGGCATGTTGTGACTATATAAACCTGGTTTCTTCCACAGGTTTTGTACAAAAATGTTCAGATTAAAAACTCTCTTCTTGTCTCAAAAATATTCTGTGTGATCACTCAAAACGTTCAGATATTCTAACCATTTGAGGTACCGCTACTGTTGGTCTGTTAGCCATTTTATCCTGGGAGAAAAAATTCCACAACCTCGGGTACAGTGAGTGGGATTATTTCCTTAAAGAAAATCCGTGAATTCGGACGACTTGGCTATTTTCTGTTTCATCTTAATTTCTGCAAAATAAAATACACCTCTTGGAAAGGTCATTTTGATCTTGTGTTAAGGGTATTTGATATACTTCATTGTGTTCTTGTTTATACTTGAACTCAAGTTGAAGTTGGTGTTTCATATACAGATTCTGTATACCCGAAGTACAAATGAAATATAACAATTGTTACATGTACTAGATAATAAAACTGGCTAAAATAAGAAAACATAAAAAGGGCATTGTTCTAGTGAAACACTTACCTAAATAGATAATGAGACTGGCTAAAACAAGGAAACACTTATACTATCACATAAAAGTGCATTGTCCCCTGGGGATGAAGTAACCAACACTTATATTAGGACTTAAAAGTGCATTGTCCTTTTGAAAGAGGGGATGAAGTAACCCGTACCTTAATGTTTCTAACTAAGTTGAAGACGAAACCAAATAACAACTATTCTCTGAATATCTAATTTCAGCATAGAAATAACAGAATCGAACGATATCAAAATAACAGCTATTCACTTATCTATTAATCTTTTCCTCTGTTCTGTTCATATGTATCATTTTTAACATATTTTTATCTACTATATAGAAAAGGAAGTCCAGGACGATCAGTGGCAATTTTAAAAATCAGACTAAATTGAAAGACAAAATAATAATTTAGTTTAAGTAATTCAATGCTAAACAAAAATCTAGAAGAATATTTTTCATCTCTAAAGAAAGAAATGGCAAGAGAAATAGTTTACGATGAAGTAGTCAAAAACATCTTGGATATAAAGGCGCAGTAACAAAGTCAACAAAATCATTCATCAAACGTCTTTAATAGTCACTAAAAATTAATCAAAGGCTGCCTGGCATCTTGAGCAGCCTTGATTTCTGTTTCATTTGTTGAAATACAATACATTAGATTTAATAGTTGAAAAATTTATTGATAGATATAAAAATTTAATCAGTATAATTCAAAATTCTAAAATACTAGACAAAATTCATCATATGACTATATAAGAAAATAATAAACTTTTGTAATTATGAACTGTAATTTTATGATATGTATAGTGGTAATTTTCTCAATATATTCTTATAAGTAGAAAACTCTTGAAATATTAAAATAAAAACTACTTTATTGTTTAAGAGGTTAATATTTTTTATATAGAACTAGGTAGTTAAAAACGAGATAGATAGAGTACATTATTCCTACTTGGGTTAGTGACTATAGGAAGGGTACATTAGGCAAGCCCCATGTGACGAGCTCGACTCAGAAGGACAACCTCTTGCTATCGTAGACGAAGATTTTCGAACTTGAGACCTCCATTATGAAAGAGTCCTATATGCCAAACTATATGAGCCACCCCGAAGAGTTCCTATGACTCAATAAATTTAATTTTCACTTGATTAAAATATGCAGTTTTGATCCATTTATGTTGAAAATATCACTTGAGGAATTACATTATTTAAATTAGTTTTAAAGTTGTATTATCTTCAACACAACAGCGGATCCAGACTTTTCACTGGGTTCAATATATAAAAGAAGTTGTTTAAACTGGCTATTACATAAAATAATTTTAAAAACTAAAAAATGCCTTACAAAGAATCAAACAAGTGACCTAGGTGTTAGGAATTGAACCCACAACCACTAGGCTACGAAGTCCTCTTGTGTCTAATGGGTACAATAGATATAATATACCGAGTTCAATATCTGCTTAAACTGTCTGTTGCATAAAATAATTGGAAAACTACCTTACAAAGGATCAAACACGCGACCTAGGTGTTAGGGATTGAATTGACAACCGATGGGCTAGAGGCTACTCTTGTGCCATGCGGGTTAAATAGATAATATATACCTTTTACGTTTATAAAAACTGCTTATACATATGTATATATACCATGTAATTTTTCGACGGAGTGAATTTATATGAACCCACTTGAACCTATATGGGTCCGCCCTTGCTTCAACACGTATTACAATAATAGTCCATTTTGATATCGCAAGTGCGGTATGATGAAGGTGGGGTGTACGCCAAATTTTATCCTTACCTTGGTTGGTATAAATATATAAATTTAACATCAAACACCAACAACTAACAGTAAAACATTAAATAGTTTTGAGAATTTGTGAATTATATTCATAATTGTTTGTATAATCCAGCTAGCCGTAAGTTCATGCAACATGATATTTTAGAAAATATAGAGTATTATTTGAATAATTGGTGCTTACTTTATTTCATTTACCAATACTTAGAAATTAAAAATGTTATTAACACTTTAATAAAAATGAAATTAAATTACTGTTAGATAATCCTCCATTTAGGCATTTTTTGAAGACGAATCTAAATTTGCAAATTTAATATAAATGAAATGAAATTTAATCTTGACGTTTAGTTATGAGCAAAAAATATGAAACGGAATTGTAGGGTCCAAGTTATTTAATTTCTTTACTAGTAAAAAGAAACATTGTAAGCATTAAATGAATTATTGATATCAGTTTATCTTGGTATAAAATTGAGGCAAACAACTCTGAATACTAGAAATGACCTCGAAATAACAGAAGTCAAGGTTGGCTAGTGACACGATGGGGGATAAGCTTCATTGTCAAGGTACTAGCAGTCGTTTTCAATTGTTTTTCCCCTCCCAAGAGCGGATTCTTATGCATATATCATAAATTGGCTTGATATTCTACCTTCTCGAGGTAGGGATAAGCCCATAGTACACTCTATCCTCTCCAACCTCTACTTGTGGAATTATATTGAATATGTCATGTGTTGTATAGTTCGAGCAAAGTCCTAAATTCCATTTGAGAGTCCATATAGTTTGATATGTCATATGAGTTTGGTAGATGTGTTGAACGTAATGTTTATCCATACTTTTCTGGTTCACCCCAACATTACCTTACTTGTCTGACTGTTGCTGAGCAGTTTTTGGATATCAAATGGACCTCTACCCCATTGTGCATTGGTACTTATTGATGTGATATGAAGCCTCAACGCTAGCACTACAATAACATAATCAACATAATTTTATGGATGGAGTCTAAGAAGGGTAGAGAGTGCGTAGACTTTATCCTTACCTCACGAAGATAGAGATTGTTTTCAAAAGTTTTTCGACTTAAGTAACGTATATCAAAGCAATTTTAAAAAGAAAAATACAGAAATAAAGAAGATATACCAAATATCTAGTAGGGAAAACATTAAATAACATTCATAACAATTAGGAATATTAACAACAACCAAATAATGCGATAGCCTTGCATAGGAAACAACGGGTAGTAACAGATCAAATTACGACAATATTGCCACTACTACTAGTACGAACTAAGAAATAGATACAGTGCATTGAACTACGATTAAGTCTATCTCGATCAAGGAAAAATAAGGTAACACTCAACTGTCTACTAATATTATGTTGTTGAAATCACAATAAAATTACAACGGAAAATTATAAGTGAAGAAAAAAGAAAAGAATATCTTTTTCTTCTTCAACTGAGGCGCGGATATCTCGTTCTCTTTAAGGAGATTCAAGCCCACTGCAGCAAAATATTTCACCGGTCCAACAGTAATCTTCTTGACTAGTTTCCTTCAGGATACAACAATCTTTCTCACAAAGAATAGCTCAACAACTCTGGGCAAGAGTTGAGTTCAAAGCTCCACAAAAAGAACACCTCCCTTCAACTAATAAACTCTCTTTTTAACTAATTTTTTTGTGAACTTTATAATATTTTGTATATGTCAAAACCATGCAAGACCCACCTCTATTTATAGGTGAAGAACTCTTCCATGCAATGAATAGGAAGAATAAATGAGGGTAGTAAAGGAGGAAGATCAATGGCCTTTAGGTTACAAGAGTTACAAGAGTAATGAAAAGAATAATGATAGAAGTTATATGAATTATAAGAAGCTTATATCCAGATTCCTACCACTAACTCACAAAATAATTGTCATAAAATACATGGAAGTAAAGTGGGAGTAATGCTCTTGGACGTTTTGACAGTGAGTGTCACAATTGCATGGCTTCCACAAACATGCAAAGATTAAAGTTAATGGCACAAATTGAAGTACAACTGATGAGTAATGCTACACTTACTGCAAACTTTAACAATTGAAAGAAATTCTCATAATGACAAATATTGAAGCAATGGTAACTCCCCATGTAGTCATTCCCATGTCCCAACAAAGTTATGAAAATTTACTGCCATTGAAAAGAGACAATCAATATATAAAAATATTATTAATATTAAAATGTCTCACACTAATAGTCCCCACTCATTTTAATATTAGATAAGAGAGTCTACTAGCTGAAAGAAGACTACTATGCATAACAAAGTTATGCTCTGCATTGAACTCCCACTTAGTAAAACAATATCTTTTACTCTGTAGTCGTAGTGGCCTCAGACTTGAACTATGAATGCTTAGGGGAAATAAAAAGTTACTGCTTACACATAATAGTCAAGGTATTGAGATGATATTTTTAGCCAGCACATTACGGCCTTGTGCTATCCCGATTTCATCCTGATTTCATGAGTATTTTTTGAGAATGAGCTTGATTCTCATAGGAAGCAGCCTACCTCCACAATAACATAGGTGAAATCCGTCGAGAGTGCTCCTGTAATTTTAGCACCCCACTCATACGAGCTACAGATTTTGACTAAGAGTTTTTTAAACTAAACCTCACTATTATTACTGGTTAATGCACTGAAACCGTAGGGAGTGATAAAAAATACGGCATTTTTTCACAACAAGTCGTCATGTGATTTGTTTTTTCCATTGAACCTGGTTATACGATCTCTAGTCCGCAGTTTGTGTTTCCTCACATATGACTCAAGATTCAATAGGCTTCAATCCCATTCCCCTCGATGTGCTCCATACCTTTTCTCTTGCTAAGGCCTTAGTCAATTGATCTGCAAGATTATCACAAGATTTGACATAATCAACATTAATGGTACCATTTGTCAAATATGATCTCACATTACTGTGTTTTCTCCTTATAGGTCTGGATTTACTGTTGTAATAACGGTTTTGAACTCTACCAATTGAAGCGGTGCTATCACAAGAAATTAATATAGGAGAAATTGATTTTTCAAAATAATATATTTGAAATAACAAATCTCTCAACCAATTCTCTTCCTCACTTGTTGAAGCTAAAACAATTAGTTCAGTCTCCATGGTAGAGTTAACAATATTTGTTTGCTTTTTAGATTTCCAACAAATAGAACCACCACCCAAAGTAAATACATAATCAGTAGTGGATAAGGAATCACCTGATAAAGTGTTCCAATCCGCATCACAAAAACCTTCAAGTACAACAGGATATTTTTTATAGAACAAATCACAATTTTTCGTTCCAATTAAGTATCTGATTACTCTCGTTATAACATGCCAATGTTCATTACCTGGCTTTCTAGAAAACCTGCTAAGTACTCCCACTGCATATGCAATATCAGGCCTAGTGCAATTAGTCACATATCTCAATCTTCCTATTATGCTAGCATATTCCTTTTGATTTATAACATCATTTTCACTTTCAACAGGAAACAAGTGAACACTAGAATCAAATGGAGTTACAACATGCTTGCAATTAAGGAAATTATATTTTTTTTAATATTTTCTCAACATAATATGAGTGGTCAAGAAAAATTCCATCACTTGTTCTAGTAATTTTTATTCCTAGAATATAATTTGCCTCACCAAGGTCTTTCATATCAAAACGGCTTCTAAGTATATTTTTAGTTTCACCAATAACATTCATTTTAGAGCTAAAGATTAATAAATTATCAACATATAGGCAAATAATAACATGCAAATTATTCCAAGACTTATGATATATGCACTTATCACACTCATTTGTTTTAAATCCATTATCAATCATGCAGGAATCAAACTTTTCGTGCCATTGCTTTTGGTGCCTGTTTTAAGCTATATAGGGATTTAGTAATTTTATACACTTTGCTTTCTTGTCTAGCCTCAACAAAACACTTGGATTGTTCCATGTAAATCTTCTCATTTAGGTCTCCATTTAAAATGCAGTTTTTACATCTATTTGGTGAATTTGTAAATCAAAAATTGCTGCAATAGCAACAAGAGTCTAATGAAAGTTGTTCTCATTATCGGAGAAAAAATATCAAAATATTCTAGGCCTTTTTGTTGTTTAAAATCTTTAGCCACTAGCCTAGCTTTATATTTATCAATAGATCCATCCGGTTTTAACTTTTTATGCAAGACCCATTTACATCCAATTGTTTTACAGTCCGGTGGTAAATCAACTAGCTTCTAAGTTTCTTTGGAAATTAGCTATTCCATTTCATCATTTAGAGCCTCTTTCCAGAAAACAACATAATGTGAAGACAAAGCTTCTTTTAAAGTGATAAGGTCATCTCCAACGTTAAAAACATAATAATCAGGATCAAAATCTTTTTCTACTCTAACTCATTTACTTCTTCTTAACTCAAAAACATCATTTTCTTTATTTTTCAAAGTAGAAGTAGAAGAACTAGGTAGTGACAAAATATTTTCTTTAGTCCTTTGACCCCCACTATTTTTACCCAACTTATAGATATTAGGATCCATTAACCTTATATAGGCTAAGTAACCCCAAACTCTTACATATCCCAAATTTGGCTTGCGACCTTTCCACAACTCAAAAGGCGTTAATTTGTTATTTTTATGAGGCACACGATTCAACACATAACAAACAATCAAAAGAGTTTCACCCCAAAAACTTAAAGGTGCACAAGACTCAATTAACATGACATTAGTCAACTCAACCAAAGTTCTACTTTTTCTTTCCGCTACACCTTTAGATGCAGGAGAATAAGGAGGAGTAGTTGCATGAATTATACCCAATGATCTAACAAAAGAATTGAACTCATGTGACTCATATTCACGACCTCTATCACTTCTTATTCTTTTTATTTTTTATTAAACTGATTTTCAACTTCATGGAGATAAACTTTAAAGTTCTCAAAAGGATCACTTTTATTTTTCATAAAGTAAAGAGTAAATACATAAAGACCCCTCTGATCTTGTCTGAGTTTTGTAAAAAAACACCTAAACTTTAACTTCGACCTATTACCCCACGATTCTTCTTTATTCCGTTGCAAATACACCATTTTAACTCTCTACGTGCATACACGCGCCACATTCGCGTGAAAAGGCTCAAAATTGACTTTATTGCCCAATTAAAAGCTGCCTCATGTAAATAATTTGATAAATAATTTATATATATTTTTTTAAAATCAATATTTATTTAATTTTTAAAATTATCCCATACCTCCTATCCCATCCCCTACCCCCTCCAATACCCCCACCCCACCATTGTCTTCTTTCCCATTTGATTGCTTCTTCTTCATCACCATAACTCAACAACAACATCAATTACAACAATAAAAACAACATCATCATCACCATAACTCTCTCTCTCTCTCCTCAATCCTCTCAATAATCACCATAACTCTACTCACCTTTTACCATCACCATGTTTACTTTCTTCAATTTCAAGTTCTTATTTCAATTTTTTTTATATTTTGAATAATTTTATAAAACCCAATATATTTCAAGATGATTAGGAGTATTTTTTTATTTACATTTCAATAAACTATTTACGGGTTTTAGAAAATTCACTAATTCATTTATAAAAAAATTTAATTTGATATTATTTTTTTCAAAATCTTCGCTGCTTTAAAATATCAAAGTTTATTTAGATAAAAGGATGATTAATTTCATTTTAATAACTTAATCAAAGTTGAGAAAGTGCTAAAAAATTGTAAGAAAATGGTTCTAATTGCTGTGTAATGGCTGAAGGGAATGGAGATGTTTTGTGGAGAAGAAGGACAGTGGAGTAAAATTATTAGTGCAAAGGAAAAAAGAAAGTCAAAAAGTAAGAGAGAGAAAAAAGAAAAAATATAAAGAAAATAATTAAAAATAAAAAATTTGTATTTTTTTATTAAGTCAGACGTGTCTAATTTTAATTTGCGTGTAAAGCACCTATTTTTTGAAACTGGGTTTCATCCAAAAATGGTTTAATAATATCGATTCAAAATTGTTTAGGGGGTATTAGGACACTTACAAAGTTCAAGTGTCTTTTTGAAAAAATAGTCCAACATTAGGGGGCATTTATGTATTTTCTCTAAAGTAAACATATGTAAACTTAGAAAAATCATCAATGAAAGTGATAAAATATCTGTTTTCTTCACGAGTTAAAATTTGTCAAAGTTCACAAATGTCAGTATGAACTAATTCTAATAAATCAGTTTTTCTTTCAACTTGAAAATGTGGCCTTTTTGTGATTTTAGCTTTACTACAAACTTCACATTTTTTAAAATTCTTTTTGACCATTGGAATTAATCCTAAACTACTCATGATTCCCACATAACGATCATTTATATGACACATATGAGCATGCCAAAAATTAGTAGAAGAAATCATGTAAATAGAAGTAGATGTTTTATTCATTTCAACATTCAACTTGAACATACCATCAAATGCATACCTCTTTCCCACAAAAATATTATTTTAACAATTACATACCGATCAGATTCAATAATATGTTTGAAGCCTGCTTTATTAAGAAGAAAACTAGATATCAAATTTTTTCTCATGGAATGAGTATAAAGTACATCTTTTAGAATTAATACCCTTCTAGAATTAAAACTCAACTCAACATCTCTCATTCAAAGTACTTGAGTTGTGTGTGAATATCCAAGTATGATGGTTTTGGGCTCCTCAAAATTAGTATATTTTTTAAATCAGTCTTTGTCATAACAAACATGACGGTTTGCACCAAAGTCAGCCCACCATCCATCAACATTCTCTATCATGTTAATGCCTGTTATCACTGCCACAAATGGTTCTTCGGTAATGTTTTCCTGAGGTGTAGGCCCATGTTTTCAAAATTTATAAAATCGAGCAATATGCCCACTCTTGCCACAGACAAAACACGGTCCTTTTTGTTGTACATGTTGATTTTTTGCTTGGTTGTTTCCACCATTATTGTCCTTTGGATGTCTACCATCATTTTTCTTAAATTTTTTCTTCTTAGGTTTCAAAGTAGTATTTTTGTTAGTTTCAGGGGCAACATTTTTTTAAAAAGTTAAATTTATCTTCGGTGTGATATTTTTCTCTTCTGTTTGCAAAAGTGCATCTTGGCCCCTTCCCTCTTCTTCCATGTGGATTCTTATCATCAAAGTCTCAAGAGAAGTTTCCTTTTGCTTGTGGCACATAGTTTTTTGAAATTTCTTCCACTAAGGTGGAAGTTTATCAATTATGCTACAAACAATAAGGTTATCTCCAATTTTGAATTCCTCGGACCTGAGTTCGCTAACAATCATTATGGAGTTTTGAGCTTGGTCTGCCACTGATTTGTTGTCCACCATTTGGAAACGAAAAAATCTGCTAGCCGCATATATTTTTTCTCCCGCCACGTCAGTGTCATACTTACTTTGCAATACTTTTCAAATTTTCTTTGCACTAGAGTAAGTTCTATCATAATAATCATAAAAATTATTAGATAGTCAATTAAGTAAAAAGTACCGACACTTGTAGGAGTCACTATCGTATTTTTCAACTTTCTCTTGAAGAGAGATAAGTTCATCGTCGGTCATCGAAGAGTTATCTTCTTTTTTTGGATTCTTCTCAGTTAACACATAAGAAACATTAAGAAGACTAAGTAGAAAAACACTTTACCCTTCCATCTCTTGAAGTGAGTACCGTTGAACCGAAATGGCTTGTTAAGATCTCTCATCTTGACATCCACAGATTTTTCAGTTGTTGCCATTGAATCTCCTTAAGATTTTTTTAGAAATTACAATAAAATTACAACTAAAAATTACAAGTGAAGAAAAAAGAAAAGAATGTTTTTTTCTTCTTCGGTTGCGGAGCGGATATCTCGCTCTCTTTAAGGAGATTCAAGCCCACTGCAGCAAAATATTTCACCGGTTCAGCAGTAATCTTCTTGACTTATCCCTTCAGGATACAACAACCTTTCTCACAAAGAACAACTCAACAAATCTGGACAAGAGTTGAGTTTAAAGCACCACAAAAAAAACACCTCCCTTCAACTAATAAACTCTCCTTTTTACTAACTTTTTTGTGAACTCTATAATATCTTGTATATATCAAAACAATGCAAGAACCACCTCTATTTATAGGTGAATAACTCTTCCATGCAATGAATAGGAATAATAAATGATGGTTGTAAAGGAGGAAAATCAATGGCCTTTAGGTTACAAGAGTTACAAGAGTAATGAAGACAATAATGATAGAAGTTACATGAGTTATAAGAAACTTATGTCCATATTCCTACCACTAACTCTTAAAATAATTGTCATAAAACACATGAATGTAAAGTAAGAGTAATGCTCTTGTACATTTTGACAGTGAATGCCACAATTGCATGGCTTCCACAAACATTTAAAGATTAAAGTTAATGACACAAATTGAAGTGCAATTGATGAGTAATTCTACACTTAATGCAAACTTTAACAATTGAAAGAAATTCTCATAATGAAAAATATTGAAGCAATGGTAACTCGGGGGGTTTGGGCCACAGGTGACAAAAGAGTTTTAAAATGAGGTGTAGGTGACACAAGTCTTAATTATTAGGTGGAGGTGACAATTACTTTATTATGGATTAAGAAAGTTGGAAAAGTTTGAAAATAATCCACAAGTTTTTAAATTTACACTTTGATCCAAATGTTAGCCTATATAACGGAAAACGGAGGGAAAAAAGGCATATTTCTCTCTCTTCTCACCCATTGTTGTTTTCTCTCTCTTGGCAATTTTTGTTGTTCATTTTTTCTGCTGCTTCATTCATCATATTCTGCTTCATTATCATCATCTTCTACTTCATATCATCTTTATTTTGTTCTTGTTGACCATTTGTTGTTGTTGTTGTTACCGCTACTGTTACTATTTGACCAATTTCTTAGGTTAAATTTTTTTTCTAACATCACTTTCCACTTTGGCATTACTTCATAGGAGACGTTGGTAAGTCAAATTATGATTTTTAGTTGAATTTATCATCTGGGTAACTGCTACTGTGTTGTTGTTTTCCAATAATGAAAGGAACTCAATCATGAATCCAACATAAAATCCATATGTTTAAATAGATAAATCATCTGTTGTGACAGATGAGACATCTGTTTCAACGGAAGACTGATATGTTGGATTCATGTTTAAATAGATGGGTCATCTATTATAACATTTGACATATATATTGCAACAGATTAGTTACCTATTGCAACAGAACCTGAACACTATTCCAACATAGGTTACAACAGATTAATAACCTGTTGTAATAGGTAAGTCATCTGTCGCAATGGTTAATTATTTGTTGCAACGGTCACTCATCTGTTGGAATCAGCTTCAAAGGTGATTTAGTTATAACATCAATTCCAACAGGCAATTCATCTATTATAATAGATATTTAGACCCATAACATGAATCCCAACAGGTAAGAATCTTTTGTGACTCATCACTTACCTATTACAATAGATAACACATCTGTTGGGATTCATTCACGGCACTATGAAATCACTATCAAATTTTTTTAACAAATGACTTTATTTAGGTACTACAAATGGAGGGATTAATAACAATAGGGGTGGATTTTCATGGTCAATAGGTCGAGAAGAGTAATCGATATGTATGGCGTTGAAAGGAGGGTGAAATACTAGAGACGATATCTATGACAGTCCAAAGTGATGTTTCGTATGATGATTTTGTGAACTTAATCATCAGCTTTTGTGGACCTAATTGTCAACCGAAAGAATTCGCCATCAGCTATATGCACAACTCCTTTGAAAATCAGAGGGTATTGCCTTTCAAGATAACCAATTAGGTTCGGTTGCGTTCTTATCTATGTGATTCAACCAGGCCGGTGTTAAGGGTGTACATAACTGAAAAGATGAGAGAGAATAAGAACCAGAACGTAGAAAAAGAAGAAGAAGAAGAAGAAGAAAAAGAAGACTTCTTTGGTGATAGGTTGGATGATCTAGACATGAATATTTCAGATGATGATCAAACACCTACGCTTGTTGATGCGACCTATACGATATGCAGTTCTTCTCAATCGACATAATCTGGAAATCTTCAAGATGATGGGATCAACTTTTTTATTGGAATGTCATTCAAGGACAAGAATGTACTATCTGATACTTTGTTTATTTCTTGCGTGAAAAAAGATTTTAGAATAAAGAAGGTGATTAATTCAAGCAGTGTCTTTTACTTCAAATATGCTAATTTGAACTGCAAGTGGTGGTTGAGAGTGGTGAAGTATACAAGTTCTGACAGATTCGTCATTCATAATCATGAAAAGCATCACACATGTGGTTCGGAGCACATCTCGGGCCAAAATCCTCACGCCACGGCAAAGGTCCTCAATGAATATTTTAGGAGTAGTTTCCCCAATGGCAAAGGCCCTTCAACAAGGCTTATGGCCAATCAAATCCTTATGGATTTGGGTGTCCTAGTCAGTTATTGGAAGATATATACGGCCATGGGGATTGCCAAGGACCTGGTTCGGAGGACATTCGAGCATGGGTATGAAGTCTTGGATGCTTACCATTACATGATTGAATCCACAAATCCTGGAAGTATGACGACATTGTATTTGGATGAAAATGGAAGGTTCAAGTACTTTTTTGTATCCTGTGGTGCTTGGATTCCAGGTTTTCGACATTTGAGAAAAGGCATAGCCGTCGATGGTACCTTCTTGAGGAGCAGGTATAATGGAGTTCTGCTAGCGGCGGTGGTGCAGGATGCGGAGAATCATATCTTTTCAGTCGCTTTTTGGGTAGCGGACAAGGAATATGATGCCTCTTATGGATTTTTTTGAACAACTGCGACGCTGCGTCGAAGATACCAAAGAGTTGTGTTTTGTATCGGATAGACATCCAAGTATTTCAAAGATGGGTTCACTTTTGTTCACTTCAACTTACTTTGGTTGTTGCATCAGGCATTTTGGAGAGAACATTCGAAACAACTATCACAACAAAAGGGCCGTCACCTTTTTTTATAGAGCAGCTAAAGCATATAGTAGATAGGAGTTTTTAGACCATTTCAATCAAATTGCGGATGTGAATCCCAAGGTAGCAGAATTTCTTGCACATGTCGATTTCGAGAGATGGAGCCGGGCATACTGTTCAGCAAATAGGTACAATCTTATGAATTTAATGTTTTGTTTGATTTACAAGTTTAGTTTGTTGTCATACTAAGTGATTCTTTTCTATAGGTATAATATTATGACATCAAACATAGCTGAATCAGTGAATTCATTGTTTGGCGATGAAAGAGAATTTCCCATCAAGGCTATGTTTGAAAAAATAAGCGAGAAATATAATAACTTTTTTAACTAAAGGCGTGTGCAGTTCAAGTACCCAGAAAAAAGAACCCGATTTATTCTCGAAATCGAAAAGAAAATATCAACGAACATTAGTTTGGGCAATAGGTTATTCTCTCATAAAATAGCAGATTACAAATTCCATATCACCGGTCATGGTGATGCTGCCACGGTTGATCTTCAAACAAGATCTTGTATGTGTAGAGTTTTTGACTTGGACAAAATACCTTGTCCACATGCTACGGCAGTCTTTCAAGCTTAATACGGCCATAAATATGGGCCTGAAGTTTACGAGCACTCCTCTCAATATTATTCGGTGGAAAAATATGAAATGGCATATAGTGGGCATATTACTCCAGTGCCTCCCCAAGAATCTTGGGTTGTTACAATAGGTCTTATGGTGAGATTAGTACCTCCTCCATAAATTGACCCGAGCACTATCAAATCGGGAAGAAAGCCATATAAAATGAGGCGTGGAGTTGGAGAATCATTTTCATCAAGAAGAAACAAGTGCTCCATATGTAAGTGCACTGGCCACAAAAGAACTATATGCTCGAATCATAATCCACCATGATCATTGTAATTGCAAAAACTTGTGTTGTTGGTTATTTGTTTGTTTGTTGTAGACTTTTATATATTTAACTCATTGTTGTGAATCTAATGTTATCATTTATTATATATAAAATATCTTTTTTTTTTTAAATAACTTGTGCATCAATAAAATAAAGCAAAACATGAAATAAATAATACAGCAGACCACAATTATTCTCAACAATTGCACAAACAGCTGGAATATTTTCCTCCAACAGATGAAAATCTGTCGAAACAGATGGATAATCTGTTGAAACCCAACAGATGACCAATCAGTTCCAACACATGATCCATCTGTTGAAAGAACTCAAAAGCCAAAATTGCTAGTACTACTGGATTCAACATTGCATCCAACCGTCGACATGTTATCATGTATTAGATAAGAAGAAATAGATAGAATGAAAATTGAAAAAGAATTAAAACGCCAAAGTCTGACTAAAAGTAAATTTTTCATTAAATGAAAAATAAAATACATTAGGTATAGATCCGATATAGAAAAATTAAAATACATATTCTAAAAGAAAAAACACATTCTAATTATTATCATCATCATCATCAACATTAATGACAACCGACCAATCAACTCGCAGCAGCAGGGCTCTCATCAGTCTCTGCATCTCTCTGAACATTGTCGCTCTCACAGCGACCAACTCGCTCTGCAGGTCATTAACCTGCCTTTGAAGTTCCCGCACTGTGTCGCGTAGAATAGCAATATCTGAAAAAGGATCAGCCATATCTAGAATACGTATGAATTGACAAATATGAAGAAAAATATTTACAATGTAATACAATATATACGACCAACTGGTAAATTTATGCAAGAAAAAAACTTACCTCAACGAGAAAGGAATATGCTCTTTGAAGAGAAGTGGTTGAACATGTCATGCGAAAGGAAAAAAATGCAAGAAATAAATAGAGTTGAATGAAGATTAAGGAGGGACCTACAATATAATCTGGACGTGTCAGGCTAAAAGACAGGATTGTTCAGCTCCATTGTATTAATTACATTCAAACTGGTGGCATTTTATTTTCTGTGAAAAGTCGCAACTTTTTCTTTTACAGTAATTACTTCTCACCTTTTCATAGAGGTCTGAGACTCGATAAAAGCCATTATTATTGAGTTGTTGCAACAGATCGTCCATCATTTTTAACAGATTTAGCATCTGTTACAACAGATGGATGGATTGAATGTGCAACAGACGACTTTCAAAATAGATTTACCATCTGTTGCAATAGACAATAGATGGTTTGTATATGCACCAAATAAGACATCTGATGCAACTTATGTATTATCTGTTGCAATAGATGGACAATATGTATAAGTTGGAGAAGATATTTTGATATCTTCTGATAGCTAATTCATCAGTTTCAGTTTCAACAGATGGAGTATTTAGTTCATTAGCTGTTTTGAATGTGTTAGATAAAAAGTCTTCACCTCTTTTTAATAGTCCCTCAGTTACGTATTAGTTGGGCACTATGGGCTTGGCACACCAATTAATAAAAAAGTAACTTAGGTGATTATTTTACCAAATTGGCCTTATTAATTATGATTAGAAAGTATAAATATGAATAATATACTTTATGTAGTCATTTAATAATAGGGGTAATCTTGGAAGAATATAATAAAATTCTTTTGATTTTATAAATAGGAAAGCTAAATTGAAACAAATATTTTTAGAAAGAAGTAATCACATGCGTGCAGATTAATTAAAAAAAAGTCAGGTCTATCACAACAAATTTACCATCTGTTGCAACATATAGATTATTCATTGCGACAGATGGACCATATGTTGGAAGAGATGTTTTGATTTTTTCCAAGAGCTGATTCGTCAGTTGCAACAGATGGAGATTTCGATTCATCATCTATTTTGAATGTGTTAATATAAAAAGTCATGACTCTTCACACCTCCATTTTAATAGTCATCACATTCGTGCAGATGAATAAACAACACTGACATGTCCTGATGGGGTAGGAAGAATAAGATGCGTGCAATGGATCCCATTTTCATTCATGCAAGTTATGTATATTATTGATCAGGCTAACGTGAAGACACACATAAAGTAAAATGATTTTTTGAATGCAGTTTTTTACCGATTAGACACTGATCCTTCAAACAAGATCCGGAATTGTACAGTTTAGTTTGATAGATACAAACTGATAAGGCCGAAGGGTTCCAAGATGGTGGTTTCGATACCCCATTACAATTTAATGACACAATTCATGCATATGTTTTTGTATCAAGTTTGGGGAAGGGTTCAAATTTTTGGCGGTAGTGTAAATATCCAATAGTGACTGGACCGGTTTTAATGGCACAATGGACTTCTTGAAAGGCCTCTGAAACCTCACAATGCAGAAAATAATGATAGAACCAATAAAAATTCCATTGGTCCAAATTTATATGGATGGATTGGTGGAGGAGATTTTTTTACGGCAGAAGGTGCTTGGGAGAATACCTATGCACGAAAGGGGAGGTGGAGAAGGCCATATATCATTTCAGACCTTGTTTAAGAGGAAACACGGGGTAGAAAGGAAAGTGTAGCGAAATTGGCCACTGAAATTCATATTAGAAATGAAAAAACTGGATGAGCTTCAAATGTGGAAGTGTATCAAAATATAAAAATCCGTCAGTCGATGAAAAGAAAGAATGGTCAATAGGACTGGAGCTGGACAAAGCACTTTGTTCGAGAATGCAACTAGTGAGTGTGGCCTCAATGAAGACTCTCACAAAGTGCAGGACAAAAATTCCAAGGAAAAAGCTTTGTGAACACGGAAGGTGGTAAGATTGTCGGTCAAAATTGAAACCTACACGTTAATTCAGACTGACAATCTTACCACTTTCTATGATCGTGATGCTGCTTAGAGTTCTAATCCTGTATTTTATGGGTCTTCATTGAGGCCGCGCTCACTAGTTGTAGTCATTAGCAAAGTGACCAGCGTAATTCCTCTTGACCATTCTTTTTTTTCTTCAACGACTACACTTTCACATTCGCATCTCATCCAGTTTTTTCATTTTTCATGTCAATTTCATAAGCTACTTTCACTACACTTTCCTTCCAACCCAGTGTATCCTCTTAAACAAGTACTAAGATGATATATGGCCTTCTCTACCTCCCTCTTCCCGCACAGGTTTTCTCCCAAACACCTTCTGTTGTATAATAGTCTCCTCCAACAACCCATCCATATAAATTTAGACCAAGGAAATTTCTGTTAGATCCATCATTGTTTGTTGCAGTGCGAGGATTCGAAGGCCTTTCAACAAGTCCATTGCACCATTAAAACCGGATCAATCACTATTGGATATTTACACTGTCGCCAAAAACTTGAACCCTTCCCCAAACTTGACACAAAACATGAGCATAAACCATCATTAAATTGTAATGGGGTATCAACACCACCGTCTTGCTCCCCCAGCCTTACCAGTTCAAACCTAACAATCTTAACTGTAAAATGTCATATCTTGTTTGAAGAATTAATGCCTAATAGGTAAAGAACAAACATTCACAAAATTATTGTACTGGATGTGTGTTTTCATGATAGGTTGATCAGTAATACATACCTCTCACATATGAAGTGGTTCCATCTGCAAGCAGCTTATTCCTCCGAACCCATTTTTACTCTAGCCTTTAATGCTGGCTGGGCAAAAGTGGATCCAATTTCACTTCCTTTTGTCTGCAAACAAGAGAAATACATTTGATGTCAAACAAGAGAAGAACAAAAAGAACATTAAAAAAGGGTAACACAAAATTGAGTGAATCAACAGATGACCAATATGATGCAACAGATTACCCATCTATTCAACCGATGAGGCATCGTTTTCAAAGGATGGATGACATATTGCAATAGATGAGCCATCTGTTGGAATAAATCAAACCAGCTTTGCTACTGGTTTGATTTCTTCAAAAAGTTGCTCCGTTTGTTCCCACAGCTGATTCATCAGTTTCAACAGTTGAGGAAACTGTTGCAACACCACCAATAACAGCATCAACAACAAAGAAACAAATAAAACAACACCATATGTTCCAACACCATCCACAACAAAAACATCACATATTCCAACACAACCACCACCCTCTACAACAGCACCACCAAAGTACCAAACAAAAGATATAAACAAATATGCTGATAACAAGGCTTTTTAAGTTCTCCCTACAGATGACTTTTTTTGCATATTTTAATAAAAACAACGGTTCGTTAATTCAAGACTTAAAAGTCACCTTTCCTTCAATTTTCTCAATAAATAGCAAACTGGTAATAGATAAATCATTAATAGAAACAGATGTAAATATCTAAGTTAAATGATATACAAAGAAGAATACGAGATGAAAAGAGCAACTTTGAACCATACCTGCAATGTCAAAAAAGCAAACGGATCAGAACATCCAATTCAGTCAAGAAAAGATATTGATTGGTTGAGATCTCAAAGGATCCTCATCCGAAATAAGAGAGAAAAGAGAGGGAAAAAGGAAACAACAAAGATTATTGAGAATAAAGAATAAAGAAGAGTTATGAGTTGAATCTAGACTACTTTATGGCTGAAGGAGAGAGAGTTCTAGATATGGGGGGTTTTAAATATTCATTAATAACTTTTGAGGGGCACGAGGAGATGGTGACATTGAAAAGACCAGATAAGACTACTCACTCAGGAGATTTTTGAGTTATCCAAGTAGTACCGAGTAGTATTTTTTACCGCCTTAGTATTTTAACTATTTTATCTCGGATAGGAAATACCTAAATTTCTTTATAAAAAAAAGATCTAAAAATATTTAAGTGCAACAGATGACTTAATCTGTTTGATAGTTTACAACAAATTCATGATCTGTCGCAATAAATGACGTAATCTATTTGATAGTTTACAATAGATGCATAATATGTTGCAACATATTACCTAATCTGTTTGATTTGATCCAACAGAAAAGACATCTGTTGCAATAGGTTGAACATTTATTTATATATAATCTCAATTGAGTTCATATGTTAGACTAAAACCTTAATTGAATGTGAGTTCTCATAGGATCAAATACAACTTTAATTGACTCTTTTAGTAATTTCATGATGAGACGGTACTGCGTTCCTCCGACCAGAGTCATCGATCGATCACTCTAAGCCGAGCCGATTCTTACTACCTCATATGTTAGACTAATACCTTAATTGATTAATCTAGGACTAGGGTACTAATACCTTGATTGAATAATCTTGGACTAGGGGTGAGTTCTCATAGGGTCAACTACAACTTCAATTGAGTCTTTTGGCAATTGCATGATGAGATGGTACTGCGTTTCTCCCGACTAGAGTCATCGATCGATAAGTCTGAGTCGAACCAATTTTTACTACCTCATATGTTAGACTAATACCTTAATTGACTAATCTAGGACTAGGGTACTAATACCCTAATTGAATATAGGGTTAACTACAACTTCAATTGAGTCTTTTGTCAATTGCATGATGAGACGGTACTGCGTTCCTTTCGACAAGAGTCGTCGATCGATCACTCTGAGCCAAACCGATTCTTACTACCTCATATGTTCAACTAATACCTTAATTGATTGATCTAGGACTAGGGGTGAGTTATTATAATGTCAACTACAATAGATGAAAGCGCCTATTTGATAATTTACAACAAATGGGTAATCTATTACAACATATGACTTAATCCATTTGATAATTTACAACAGATGGGTAATCTGTTGCAACAGATGACTTAATCTATTTGATAGTTTACAATAGATTCATGATCTATCACAACAAATGGCTTAATGTATTTGATAATTTACAACAGATGTGTAATATATTTCAACAGATTACACAATCTGTTTGATTTGATCCAACAGAAAAGACATCTGTTGCAACAGGTTGAACATTTATTTATATATAATTCAATTGAGTTCATATGTTAGAATAATACCTTAATTTAATGTGAGTTCTTATAGGATCAACTACAACTTTAATTGAGTCTTTTGTCAAATGCATGATAAAATGGTATTGCGTGTCTCCCAACTAGAGTCGGCGATCAATCACTCTGAGCTGAACCGATTCTTACTACCTCATATGTTAGACTAATACCTTAATTGATTAATCTAGGACTAGGGTACTAATACCTTAATCGAATAATCTAGGAATAGGGGTGATTTTTCATAGGGTAAACTATCGATTAATCTAGGACTAGGGGTGAGTTCTCATAGGGTCAGCCACAACAGATGACAGTGCCTATTTTATAATTTACATCATATGGGTAATCTATTGTGACATATGACAATTCATTTGATAATTTACAATAGATGGGTAATCTGTCGCAACAGATAACTTAATCTATTTGATAATTTACATCAGATTCGTAATTTGTTGTTACCTAATCTGATTGATAATTTACAATAGATGAGAAATCTAATGCAACATGTTGAACATTTGTTTTTTACAATTTCAATTGAGTTCATATGTTATACTAATAGTACCTAAATTGATTAATCTAGGACCAGGGGTGAGTTTTCACAGGGTCACCTCCTAGAGTACTTGATCAACTACAAATTCAATTGTTTTTATACAATTTCAACTGAATTACCCTTTCGACAATTGCATGATGAGAGGGTTAAAATTACGTATATATTTTATGATTTTAAAAATAATTAAGATCATTTCGGACCAAAATTAACATTTTCAAAACTACTTGTCATTCTTTTCCAAAATACAAATCAACCCATATAAAAAGTTTGATCATTTCAAATCTCGAGGTCTAGCTCTTTCTCTCTCATTCTCACTCAACAATATAGTAGAGATATCAACTACTCAACAAATTTGCTCAACCCTCCCGAACAGATCACTTTTCTTGTCATTTCCGACCACATAGATGTTATTTTTGACTTCATTCTTGCTTGTATCAGTCATTTTCTTTGTCTTTGTAGGCAACAGAGTTCGAGAAGAGCTTTATATTTTTTTTTTCTCTAAAAAATAAGGGCTTTTAAGTTAATGATAAAAAATAAAATTTTTAGTTGTATAATCTTAAGAATGGGTTTACAATTTTGAGTTTTGATGGTAAAATCATAGGAAGAACTTGAGAAATCCCTAGTTTCCGTCGCAGTGTTTTGTTGACTATCGTGGTATAGTTGGATGGTGTTTGTGGTGTTGGTGGTGGTGGTATTAGTGGTGTTTGTGGTCGTCATGGTGGCATCGGTGGTGGCATTAGTTGGTGGTGTTTGTGGTGGTGTCCGTATTCATGGTGTTTGTTTGTTTGTTGGCATTAGTTGGTGGTGTTTGTGGTGGTGGCTATTGGTGTATCGGTATTCGTGGTGTTTGTAATGTATTTTTTAAAATCTATGCATACATCAACTGTAATGTAATTTTTATTTTTTATTTGTCTGTAGGTAAAACATATCTCCCAAAAGAAAAGAAAGTAAAAGTGGATAAACGTCTGACCACTCAAAAAAAAGGCTACAGTACGGAGGGATTCGGAGGAGCTTCCTGAACAATCTCACTCAGGGAAAAGTGAAGCTAAGGAGAGATGTGAAAATAATGTTGAGGGAGGTGGACAAGGGTCCGTAGATGGTGATGAAGAAAATGAAAGTGAGAAAGAGAAGGAATTGAAGAGTCGGAAAGAGAAAGAGGATGATCATCAACATGATGATAATGGATCACCGACGGGGCGTCAGTTAATATCAACATCCCAGCATGATCCTGCCAAAACTTTTAGTATGTACAGGTTTCAAGTTGCGATGCCGATAAATGACCCAGAAGGAAAACAACTAACTGGTCAAATTGTACTTAAATGTCAGATGGGGAAAATTTTTAAACATTTTATGAAAATTATGAAGAACGAAAACATAGGCGAACTTTTTAAGAAGAGCTACTTTGGACGCTTTCCTGAGCTGCCTGAGGACCCCTCTGCTCGTATCCGTTTCCCTATGACAATGGTATATGGTCTTCTCAACCGCTAGATCAAGTACCCGGGGGATGATAACAATCTGGAGGAGGGGGCAAAAAGAAGATGGATGAAATCTGGATCAACTACTGTGGCATGCCTGTTTGTTTTAGCTTGCAAGAGTTTGCCATAGTGACGGGCTTGAGATGCCATTGTCAAGAAGGACCACCACCCAGCAAAAGATCCAAGGCAAGAAAATGCAAGGGAAAAATAAATGGGTTGTTTGACATTGCTCAACGTGGTTACAAAGCATCAGATTTGTTGACAGATCTCGAGGATAAAACCATGCCAGAGCAGTACATGGAGCAATTGTACTTAGTTTGGTTTGGCCATTCGTTTATATTGGCAAGAGACATCATCAAGGTCATAGAAGATGATTTGTTGACGCGTGCTGAGGATTTTGATAAATTCAACAATTATTCCTGGGGATATGACAACTTTTACTTGACTATCCAATATTTACTGACAAAGCTATCCTCTGGGACGACCACATTATACGGCTTTCCTTGGGCTTTCATGGTAAAATTAATCACTAATTTTACTCATTCATTAATTAATATTGAATATAGTTATTATGATTTTTTTTTGCTTGCTTCCTATTTACATTTTTTAGGCTTGGGCATTTGAATCCATTCCTTCTCTCCAAAAGCAGTTAATGGATTACTCGGATGAGGTTTCTCATCCAAGGATGTTTAGGTGGTTGGCTGCAAAGAGCAACACCAATATTAAGGAGGCTGATCTCTTTAACCCTCCGGATGATGCATTACGTCTTCTTCAAGTAAAATAATTCTACTCAAAAATAGGAAAGATATTGAACAGATGTTATATCCGGTGCAACAGATGCTATATCTGATGCACCAGATGGGACATCTGTTGCGACAGGGTATATCTTACATCAGATTACCCATCTTTTGCTTTGGTTCTCTGAACCCAACTTCTAAAAGATTAACCATCTACTGCAAATTATGCAACAACTGTTTAATCTAAGAACATATCGTTCATCTATTGCGACGTACAGATCATCTATTGCATAATAGATTACCCATCTTGTGCAGCTGTTGCAATAGATGATTGATATTTTGCATCAGATTATCCATGTGTTGCTCTGTTTCTCTAAACCATACTCAAACAGATTTTAACCATACACTGCAAACTATGCAACAGATGGGTCTTTTTTTTTAAATGTAGCCCAACTGTGAAAATTATTATATTATATGATTTAAATGCATCTTTTTTTTTCATAGGTTGTGCATCCATAGATCGTGCCTACTGAGAAGGAGTCGGTGATGACTTCTTATATTACTCTAGGTTATGTTGATACTATTGCAGACCCAACGGTGGAGTTAATAAAGAAGGAATTGGCTGGATCAACATCCATAAGAAGAGCAGTTAGGCAAGGTCAGCCTAATGTTCAGGCTCTTCATGACCAACCTTTTACTAAGGCAGATCCGGGTGCTTCTTCTGGTGGAGTTGTTGGTGTTGGTGGTAGGTATGCTGATGCTGCTACCACTTATGATGATGAGCATGTTGATGCTCAAGAAAGAATAAATATGTTTGAAAATACCCCTTTTCTCCCTTATACAGGTCCCTCTCACCTCTCTTCATCCTCGTATTCTCGTTGCGAATACGATGAGTGCAAGGACAAATAGGATAAACTCTTTGAAAAAGTAGAGGCTATTTCTAAAGATATCGAGGAATTCAAATCCAAGAGGTGTGTCATACCATCCAAGAAGGTGAGGGAGCCACACACTCTTACAACATTGGTTAGGAGAAAGAAAAGAGCAATTAGAGACGTACTCTCCACTCAAAAATTAAAAGAAATTGTAATTCCTCCCTCTCCAAAAGTTACAGGTTCAAGGGCCAGTCAAGAAGGTGGAAATATACATAAAACTTGGCGTCGAAGAGAAGATGAATCTGTGACAGGCCAAGAATGCCAAGCCAGGCGCACCAGATTACCCCAAGCTTCCCTTTTCCCCCCAAGACTTCCAGACTATGACTGATATGCGTATGCCGTACGAGGACAAGGCAAGTTTACTTTTCCTAACCTAGCCCTTCTAATATACACCATGAAGAAGAAGCTACACAATAGATTTCACATCTGTTGCAACAGCTGGGTATACTGGTGCAACTGGTTGTGGTTCTGTTGCAACTTATTATCTATCTGTTGCATAATTTGCATTGGATTATTAATTCAGAGAACCCTATCCAACATATGGACCATCCGTTGCATCTTTACAATTACTAACCTATTTAAAAATTGACTTCTTATATAACAGCATGTTGACATAATTCTCTGCCTCATGAGGAAAAGGCAATTAACGTACCGGAAAGCTTATGATGTTGCCGATAGGATAATGGACCTCAACTTATGAAAGAAGCTCAAGGATAGGTACGATCAACTCAATAGAGAGGCGTCATCCCTTGGCGTGGGACTTGATTTCCTAGTTCCTACGTTGGCCTTAAATGAAGAAGAAACATTAAGATATGTTAGAGGGGATAGGCTAAATCCACATGGCAAGAGCTGGACCGAGGCAAAAAGGATTCTTGCAGTCATTAGCGTGAACAGAATGTATTATCGGGATGTTAAGATACTACTCGGGGAGGGAAAGATCAATGTTTATGACTCCAACGTACCTCTCGTCGATGATTTTGATCTTTTTCTCTTCGTGGAGCCACTGATGGTGCTATTGCCCATCTTGTTGAGGGAGAATAAACTGATGAATCATTTTCCAAAAGAAGATTTGATGAAGAAATCATGGGATTTTAAAGGTCGAAACAGGGGAATGATCCTTCCAAAAGATGATGCCGCTAAAGCGAGCGGCTCGCACGCTCTTGCACACATTTAATGTTTGCTAATCGGCACAAAAATGGCCAAGCCAATGACTTTTCTGTGCGACAACACTGTGGCAAACCTGCAAGAGGTTTGGTCTTATGAGGTACTAACTAGATGCTTGAAGCCTGTGTATATATAATTGCCTGTGAAATAGAAATTTTTAATTTCAAGTCACCCTTAACTTTATTACATGTACCTGTAGTGGCAATAATTTTTTTCTGGTGAAAGTTGAGTTTTTTATAATGCAATAGATTAGATTGTCAATATGTTGTAAAATATCTTTAATCCATTCTGGAAGATAGTTTATCTGTTGCAATAGGTTGGTCATCTATTGCATTATGCCAATGTTATTTCTATGAATAATCTAATAATCTAAGTCTAATCTGTTGTAACAGTAGGAAGACCTGTTTGAAATTTCCAACAGATGATCTAAATTTTTCAACATATGCCTAAATCTTTTTGATATTTTCCAACAGTTACGCTTGAATATCCATGTGCTCGTCGACAACAAACCAGTAGCAAATACATACACCACCATGAAAATTTCAGCAAATAGGCTTCAATATCCATGTGCCCAACAACACCAAACCAGTAGCAATAACGACAATAATGTAGTATCTTCTTGCTCGGTTTTGTTTCTCTTCAGAAGCCTTGACTTTGTTCAACAAACCCTAGATTTCACGATTTGCTTGTGAAAGGTGTCGTTCTTCATACCAATCAAAGTAATCGCATCCACCCAATTTCTATAAAAAAGAGAACACAATTACAAAACAATTACAAGTCAATAATTAATCAACTAATTAAATAAAAAAAATATTACCTTTGAAATCTTACAAGTAAAAAACCTACGATCCAGATTTGAGTCCAAGAAGTCTTTAACAGAGATTCATGACCGCACTTACAATATCAAAAATCTTTATCATAAAAAATAGTGAAAGATGCACTTGACATTGTCAAGGTCAGTTGGAAAAAATGAAAGTAATAATTTGAAGAATTTGGATAGATAAAAGAAGATGACGATGAAGAAGAAGATTTAGGAATTTAGGGTTAAATTTTAGGAGGAAGATGAATATATAAGACAATGGGGGGGGTGACCGTTGGGGGCCAAGTGATGGCAAGTCAGCGAAATGTGCCATACTGACACTAACACATTTAATGCCTATTTTATTTTACATGTTTAAAATGAACATGTCTACTTGATGCCTATTTTATTTTAGGTATTTGAACAAAAACACCGTCGATGGGTTGCACCTTTTTATTTTAATTCAATTCAATTCACTTTAACCTTTTTACACGTAGTGGCAATTTTTTATGTCCAACGAAAGTTGAATTTTTATAATGCAACAGATTCTCCATCCATTGTAACAGTTATCCTACCTGTTCTGACATATAGTTTATCTGTTGCAATAGGTTGGTCATCTGTTGCATTATCTCGATGTTTTTATCTCAAGTCTATCTGTTGCATTAGTGGGAAGACCTGTTTGATAAATTCCAACAGATGACCTACCTGTTGCAACATATGTATAAATTTGTTTGATTATTCCAATAGATGTGTCATCTGTTGCAACAGATAAAGTCCATCTGTTGCAACATATGTCTAAATCTATTTTTTTTCCAATAGATGTGTCATCTATTGCATTATCTCGATGTTTTTATCTAAAGTCCATCTGTTGCAATAGTGGGAAGACTTGTTTGATAAATTCTAACAGATCACTTACCTGTTGCAATATATGTCTAAATCTGTTTGATTTTTTCAATAGATGTGTCGTTTGTTGCAACAGATACATTATCTGTTACAATATTTGAATCTAGTATTCCTTTTCAATTAATAAGTTCAAACCTAAGGAATAAATAAAATTCGTAGACAAAATAAAATAAATCGAAGCCTTCATAAATTAGATGAAATAAGTCAACGAATAAATTAAATGTAAAAAAATTATTATGGGTACAGATCTCAACAAATACATCAACAATAATTTAAGTATACTGCCAAGGATTGCTACTCAGTATGGACAAGTTGTTCTTCATCAGGTGCTATGGAATTCGGCTTTGCTCGTCGTGGATCTTTATTGTCGCTTGCGTACGGTTTCTACTTTTTCTGTTCTCTGTATATCCATAAAAAGAGTAGCATATTGTCAATGTTGTTCAGCAGTAGCTTCTTCTACATTCACCTGGAAAGTCAGAATTGGTCAATGCTAATCACGAAGATACAACAAAATGGAAAAGGATAACTCATCTCTTCTAGCAAATCAAACAGGTTTTCCTCTTGTTTTAAATTATCCCAAACATATTATATTTCTATTGCAATAATGAATCAACTGTTGGGATAAATTTCTACATAAGGAAGACCCTGTGTGATAATTTCCAATGGATGAACCATCCGTTGCAATATATAAATCATCTGTTGCAGAAGATAGGTCATCTATTGATACAAATAAAAGTGGTACGAAGAGCTTTTTGATTTGCTAAAATAGACGAGACATATGTTGCACCAGATAAAGTATCTGGTGCAACAGGTTAGTTAACTGTTGCAACAGATGTATATATCTGTTTGATAATTTTCAGCAGATGTGTCATCTGTTAAAACAAATATGTTTTTGTTTATTTTTTCAGTTGGAAGACATATAATATATTCACCTTCTTCAGCTCGTGCTGCTCTCCTTTGGACATTGTACGTTGCTCAGTACAACACACAGACAGAGGAGTTGCAATTTTGCTTTTTTGGATGCCTGATAATGCCCTGGAAATCACTCTCCTTCTCCTCTTGGCCCTAATCTCTAATGGAGCAGATGGAAATAAAATCCTCTTTGATGGAATGAGACCCCTCTTAGATGTTAATTCCTTTATAGAAGAAGTTAATGCATTAATAGCATTAATACAACATCATGTTTCGCCCTGCAGTCTTGACATTTGCATGCAGAACATTCGCTGGGAGAGGCAAAATCTGTATAACCAGTATGATCATACTCATAATGGTTTGCTTTAAATACTGTAAGAGAAGCATCATTAGCACCAACAGCAGCACCACTACCACCACCAACAGCTCCATCAACAACAACAAGTCCACCCTCCAAAATTATTTTTCTTGTAATGGATGTTGCTCCAAACAATTCTATTTTTATTATGTCGATGACCTTAGAGTCCGATAAAGTTTGCACAGACCGTAAAGTAAGAAAAAATGACATCTTCAACTCTAGATTGGTCAGAACTAGCGACGGATGCATATTCTAACATAAATCATTACATATATTAGAATGATGATTAGATCATTCAAAAAAAATATTAATTAAAAAAAATTAATTATAATTATACTTACTGCATCCTTCGGGGGGTTGAAGAGATCAAGAAATTTTATATTTTTATCAGTTATGGCCGACAACCACCTCAAGATTCTTGGACAAGAAACTCCTTCCTGGTAGTTCACTTGTTGTCTCAAGTAAGAAATGGCTTCAAACCGCCAAGCCTATAAAATAACGCCAATAAATAAAAACCATTATTGAGTGAAAAAAATGAATGATATCATAATAGAAGAAAAAAACATTTACCATGAAAGCCCATGGGAAGCCATATAAGTTGACTGTCTTTGGTGCTAACGGAGTCAACAAATATTTGACAGTCATTTTGAAGCTTTCATACTCCCATGGATAGCTGTTAAACACCTCAAGATCCTCGGAGAGCTTTATTAAACCGAGTCTTATATTGTTGTTAACGTCTCTCACCCAAAGAATATTATATACAAACCAAACCAAGCACAATGACTGCTTGTGCTTCTTTGAAAGTCCTTTAACTTTCAACGCTTCTATCAAATTTTTGTTTTTGAAGCTTGGATCAACAATGGACACCAGGTCATCACGATCACATGACTTGCCTTTGCCTTTTTTGGGTGTGCGGGGTGCTTTTTTTTGGGTTAGAATAGGTATAACTTGAGAAGGAGGATAACATTTTAGTCCAGTAACTATGGCAAACTCCTTCCAACCGAAACAAACAGGCATGCCATAGTAATTTATCCACACCTCATCAATCTTATCTTTGTTTTCATAGATAAACCTACGCTTGAGAAGTTCATATACCATTTTCATTTGGAAACGAGTATTGTTGTCCTCCGGCAAATCAGGATATTTCCCAAAGCAGCTGTCCCTGAAATAAGCATCCAATTTTTGTTCTCCAAGTATTTTTCTGAAGGTGTCGAAAGATTTTCCCATGGTTGACTTAACCACGAAATCACCCGTTAAATCTGTGGCACCATCACACTGTATTCTCATAGGATAACGATCAATGCTGAAGGCTTTGACCAGCACTTCGGTGGAAGGTCTATTAGCATCTGCATCATCTCTTTTGAAATATTCCTCCTGCCCGTGTTCATTATATTCTACTTCCAATTGAGATAACGCTTGTAAAGCAAGCTCATAGAGTGGTGGATGTAGCCTAGCTGCTTCACTTGTTCCTTTACTTGGACTTGATTCGGTTTCTGTTCTTTTGGGAACCATATTATCTAAAATTAACAAGAACAAAAAATAATATATTATTGTTGATTAATGCATCGTTAAAAAAGGATAACAATAAATCAAACAAGCAAAATATTAAAATAACAGTTGCAACATATCACCGATCTGTTGCACCAGGTAGTATATCTGTTGCAGCATATAACCAAACAGTTGTAGAAGATAAGTAATCTGTTGCAATAATACAAAACATATCACTCATCTTTTAAGATAGATGAATGGTTTTTTCAACAGATCACACAATTGTTGTGACATCATTTGTTGCAACATATGAGTGATCTGTTAGAATAATTAAATTATCCATAGCAACGGCTGGGTAATCTGTTGTGATAATACAAAATATATCACTCATCTGTTGAGAAAGATGAATGGTCTGTGCAACAGGTCACATGTCTGTTGCAACACATGAGTGATCTGTTGGAACAGTTATCAACGGTCAATATTGTTTAGATTTCTTCCAACATAGGGTCGTCTATTGCGTCAGATAAATGATCAGTAGGAAAAATAAAGTCTTGAACTTTTCCTGTAGGAAGAGTTGGTAGGATTTTATCCAACAAGAGGTTCATCTGTTGTGTCAAATCATTAATCTGATGGTTCTTTCATTGCACCAGATGGTTAATTAGTCGCATCAGATTTTTTTATCCGATGCTTAATCTGTTGCAACATATGGTAAAGTTGTTACATCAAATATTTAATTTATTGCATCAGATTATTAATTTGTTGCATTAGGATTATAATTTGATGGTTTCTCTGGTGCATCAGATGGTTGATCTGTTGCATCTATGATAAATTTGTTGCATCAGATGGTTAATATGTTGCACCAGATAGGTAATTTGTCGGAGGAAACAGTAGCATTTTTTTTAAACAAAAAACAACAATTTCACTATTTTTACCAAGAACAAGAACAGAACAAATCAAACCAAATTGTCCTTTTATTTTTATAAACACAAACAATAAAAATCAAACTTCAAAAAAATGCAACAAACAATAGAATATCATAATTCACTTTGAAAAGAGAAGAGAAAAAATACCAGTAATTAAGATTTTATTCAGATCGTATTTCAAATTAGTGCAACAAAAAAAAGGGCAGCCCGGTGCACTAAAGCTACAGCTATGCGAGGTGTCCGGGGAAGGGCCCCACCACAAGGGTGTATCGTACGCAGCCTTACCTTGCATTTCTGCCAGAGGTTGTTTCCAAGGCTTGAACCCGTGACCTCCTGGTCACATGGTAGTAACTTTACCAATTACTCCAAGGCTCCCCTTCAATAAATTAGTGCAATAAATATTGAAATTATTAACCAATACTATAAGAGAAGTTGGCTCAAGTTCCTCGTTTTCTTTAAAACTAAAAAGGCCATAAATTTTTACCTGTGAAAGAAGAAAAGGAACGATGAAGAATTCAAAGCTGTTGTGGCTGGAGAGCAAGGTTGTCATGTTGATTAAAGTCAAAAAGGAACTCGAAGCCCAACTATTTGTAGTCGGATGTTGAAGTCGCCGAGGATTAAAATGAGAAATTTGCAAAACAGTTGGTTGGGAGAGAGTTGAGAGAAGCTGTCGAGAGAGGGATGAGAGACAGGTTGATTGAATTAAAGAGAGGAACTCGAAGCCCAACTATTTGTCATCGGAGGTAGAAGTCGTCGGGCGTTGAAGGGAGAAATTTTGTAGAACTGTTGGTTGGAAGAGAATTGAGAGAAGCTGTCGAGAGAGAGGAGGGAGTGGTTGATTTGGATTGAAAAGGGGTGTGGGTTGGGTTGATTTGTATTTTTGAAAAGATTAGGAAGTTTTGAAAATATTAATCAAGTCCACAATTAACTTAATCAAGTTTCCTAATGATGTTTGACCCTATCTGTTGGTCAATGTCACCAATCCTTCATTCAAGACTTAAAAGACACCTTTCCTTCAATTTTCTCTGGTAACTCCTCATGTAGTAACTCCCACGTTCCAACAAAGTTATGAAAATTTACAGCCATTGAAAAGAGACAATCAATATATAAAAATTTTATTAAGATTAAAATGGCTCACACTAACATATCATATCCTAATCCGCGGTCAATCATGACGTGTATGATATGTGATTTTGATCGATCAGTCATGAATACGGTTAGAAATATGTGACGCATATACATAAATTGACTCAAACAATGCCGTGCGGGGTACTTGTTTGATCAAGCTATCTACCTTGTCTTAATTTGGACATTTACATTTTTCCAAAGGTTTTTTATATGGATTTAATAGAGCGTATCGTGATGGATACATACATGACGTGAATGATACGTGACTTTGATCTACTACTAGAAAACTGTCAATTACTTGGGGATCTTATCTAGGAAAAAATATCGCAAGAAATACCTACGGATTTATCTGCAAAAATTTTAAATTCCTCAATATTAGAATATTTTACCTGTGAACTATATATTCCCAATAAATTCTGCAGGTAAATTTAGCGCCATATTGCCCAAATTTCGTACTTGCGACATTACCTGGGAAAATGTATCGGCGGGTATTTTATCTCTCGATAAATCCGCAGGTACATGGACAAATATATATATTTTTTAAATCTATAGAAAAATTCTCAGGTAATTTATCCTATGGATTTACATAGAGATATTTGGTGAAAATTTATGTGGAGGATTTTATTACATGAGAAATTATTTGCTGCGAATTTTGCTGGGGATTTATTCTTTGTGATTTACCTACGAAATTATTTCTTGGGAATTTACCTACGAAATTATTACTTGGGAAATTATTGGGGGATTGTTGCTATAAATTTAGCTGAAATTGTTTCTTGGAGATTACTTAGGACTTTTGTGACTTGAAAATTTTAAATAGAAAAATTATAAACTTGAAGAATAAAAAACATAAAATAAAAAGAAATTAGACATTAAATTGGTGGACACATATAATCAAGAAAAAGATGCTCAAGAAATAAAAATTAGTTTGTTGACATAGATGGTATTACAGATGTATTCGAGCTAACTAAACCTTAGCTTGACTCGTTATGTTATCACCAAAAAATTAAAGAGGTGAAATTTTGTTGGCCTAAGATAGGGCAAAGAACGACTCAGGTCTCAAATAGAGCGTGTTTTTCTATTGGTTTCTATTGGTTAATTTAAATATAATTGTAAGGACTCATACTATGCACAACAATATAATATATCAATATAATGTACATTTAGGAGTCATTTGGTGTGTGATATAAGATATAATAATCAAGAAATAAAATAAAAAATTATTTTATTTTACATTGAGTAGAAAGTATTAGGTAGTTTTAGAATTATATATATGATGAGATAAAGGGTGGGCAATCTGTTTGTTCGATTTGCTTGTTTAATATCGGTTCAATTTTTCAATTTTCGGATTGACGAAAATGACAACCGTAATCAAACAAAAATAAATTCAATTTGGTTCGATTTCTATAAATTCGGTTCAGTTATTTCAAATTTTTATTTTCATTTTGAAGATTAAAGTAGTGAGTCTTTCTTTGTCATGACCGGACATTTAAAATTGGTAATTTTTTTTTGAAAAAAAATAATTTTTTTAAAACCTATATTTCATTTCCAAATATGAATAACTCAACATGGATAAAATAAAATGAAATAACGAAAAAATATTATTTATACTGAATATATAAAGTAATATATATATATATATATATATATATAATTTATAAATATAATGATATATATATATACATATATAAATATATATTATTCATATAATTTTGATTTTTTGATTTATCCAAAAAAAAATTTGAAAAATAAAAAATCGAACCATTTTAACCGAATTTCTAAAATTTAAAATCAAAACCGATCCAAAAAATCAAAAAATCAAGACCAAAATCAAATTCTCTCTAAGAAGACAAGGAGAAAACCCGTAATCAAAGTTTCAATTGTTTGAGAGATATTCGAAATCAGAGGTTAGTTTCTTTAGCTTCTACTGTAAACTCGATACTTTTTCATTTGTAAAGGTCACCAATCGATCATTTTGAAGTCAAAGGTTCTGGTTTTGTGTGTGTTGACATCCAATTTTGACCGCCCGATACTCCTTTTAGGCCGTCGTTTTGTCAAAATCATTAATTTCAAATATTAATAATTTTTTACATATTATTCTTGTATCAAACAAATATTGACGTCACATTCATGATTTAAAAAATATACAAAGTATTTTATTATTTTTATTATCATTTTTTACAATTTATCAATTTAAATATAAAATTTTTGCATAATTTTTTTATATTTTATTTAGTATTAAAACTCATAAATTACTAATACATTGTCTATTATTATTATTATTATGATGATGATGATGATGATGAATATTGTTATTATTATTATCATTATTATTATCAACAATTTTAAATTTTGTATTCATAATTTATAGGTGTCTATTTCGGATTATTGTTATCGTTGATTTTAAAGTAATATATTATGTGTCATATTTTTATTTACACAATTTATTCATAGCTAATCTGAGAATAATTATATTATTTATTTTACTATTATTATTATTATTGTATTAATCTGCAACCTTAGAAAATTTAATTTTTTTCCAATTTATTTATTTTTTTAGCCTGATTTTGCCAATTTATAATAATTTTAGCCTAATTTTATCCAATTTATTACAATCCTAGACCAAATTTTGTCCAATTGAACTCAATTTCAAATTTCATTCAATTTTTTTTAACCAAATTCTTAATCTTTAGATCTCATTTGTTGATCAACATTTATTTATTATTATTATTATTATTATATTTAAATAACAGCCTAAGTTGATTCAATTGTTTTCTCAATTTAATTTAAATTCTAGCCAACCTTGTATCTAATTGATGTCAATTTTAACCGATTTTTCAATTCAATTTGGTTCATTTTTAAACCAAATTTATATCGGATCTTATTATTTTCCTTGTTTTTATTACATTTATATCAAGTCTTAATATCCGTCGCTTTTTTTCGGAAATTATTGTGCCAACTAATTAACAAATAATTTATATTTTTTTAATAAATGCGACGGATAGCGTCGTTATTTATTTTTAAATAATAATAATTAAATTTTCAAAAGAGACGTTGTCCATCAATTTTTAAATTTAATTTTTATTTTATTTATTTTTTATAAAATCGACAGACAACGTTGCTATAATTTTTTATTTTTAAAATATTAATTCTAGAAAAGCGACGCTATCTATTGCAATTTTTAATTCTTTTTAATTTTTTTATATTTTTTTTACAAAAAGCGACGGACAATGTCGCTATAATTTTTTATTTTTATTTTTAAACTATTAATTCTAGAAAAGCGACGCTATCCCTCGCAATTTTAATTATTTTTAATTTTTTTGTATTTTTTACTTAAAACGACGGGCAGTGTCGCTTTTGTTAAAAATAAGCAAAAATTAACTTTATGAAAACGACACTGTCCATCGATATTTGATATTTTTAATTTACTAATAATCAATAATTTTTATATTTTTAAAAATTAAATTAAATATATAAATTTTTCAAGAGCGATAGACAACGTCGATTTTGTTCGATTAATACGTTGTATTAACCCAATCGAAATCCCAAATTTAATCTTTTTTTTTTTAACTCAATTTCTAATCCCAATTTGACTCATCTCAATTTTAATCTCAGTCGTTCATCATATGTGATCAACGGCCAATATTAAATCAACTTTCACTATTTTTTTCTTGAAATTGGACTGCTTCAGACTATTTTTCTTGAACCGAGGGTCTATTGAAAACAACCTATCTACCTTAGCGGTAAGGTCTGTGTACACTGTACCCTCCATAGACCCCAATTTGTGGGAATAAATCGGGTTAGTTGTTGTATTCATTTTCTCGAAATCTCATAGAGAAAACAATCAAAAGATGTCACCTTGATTTTTTTATTATTATTATTATGCTCAATTTATTTAAAATTTATTATCGGTAATTTCTATATAATATTTTCTATGTGACATACGTAATTTATTTGTAAGAATAACAATTTTTATAATATTTTTTAATTTATTATTACTATAAACTTATTATTATATTCTATTTAAATTCTAGCAAACCTTATATCTAATTGATGTCAATTTTAACCTATTTTTGAATTCAATTTGATTCATTTATAAACCAATTTTCAATTTCCTTTTCAATTTTAATCATAGCCGTCAATCACATGAGATTGGCGGTTGGGATTAAATCTTATTTTTCATATAAAAAACACCCAAATACCAAAACCCTAATCTAACTCTAAAAAACTTCAGCCACGTCTCTTCTCTCTGGCTCTCTCTAGTCGCCTTCATCATTGTTGCCATCGTCGAAGACAAACTGGCCAAGTTATCCGCACCACCGCCACGTGAAACAACCTCTGACAACCACCCTTATCGTCTCCATCTCCGACAACAAGTTGGCTAAGCTGTCTGCACCACAACCACGTGAAATAGTCGCTGACAACCACCAAACAGCCGGCGAAATCTCCAACAGTAAGTATATCTTTCCTTTCTACATTTTTATAATCATTTTACTTTTTGTTTTTTTCTAAGGTACTAATAGAATATGCTTGTACACAACCTTTATTATCTGTATCAATGATTATTCTGTTCTTCGATAGCTGCTCTTGAATTGAAATTACTTTTTCCATGCCATTGATAACAAAATATGCTCCGAGATCAAGGGGACATTCTCCAAGTTTTGCTAGTTGTTCTTCATCTTTTCCATACAGCACGCAAGACCAACTTCTTAGCATAATAGTCATTTGTCCAATGATAACATACTTCTCCATTGATTCTGGTTTTTTCCCTTTCATTGTTGTTGTGTAGTCGACTGTGACATAAATAGGAGCCGCATAGATAAGGTTAGATAGCTGACATTTCTGTGGACTTAGTTTCTCAGTTACACCCTCATATATCATTGATGGTTCACCAATACGGGCATCCTAGTACCTAAGATAAATACTGGGGTTCCTTGATGATTTGTTATACTCCTTTCATTTTATATGTTTCATTTTAGCAAATCAAGATAATTTTTACCTTTTTATAATACCCTTGGTATTAAGTTCATGAAGTAGCAGTTTATCCGTATAAAACTCTGAAGTGAACTTTTAACACTAAACAACAACTATAAGTTATTATCTACTGCTTAGTATTTTGGTATTGCTTTGTCATAGTTTTTGTTCTTCTCCATGGTCTAGTGTAAGCTACAGTCATCTAGCTAATACCACTGAAGTTGTGGTGGAGTTGTCTCATTATGGTGACAAAAATTGGTTTAATTAAATGTTGACAATAATAGATGAGAGAGCTGTCTCATTATGGTGACAAAAATTGGTTTAGTGTTGTCACTTGAAATGTGAATTCATGACTTGAAAATGGTCAAGTTTAGTCACTTGAAATGTGAATTAGAGAGTTGAAATGTGTACTAGTGACTTCAAAATGATCAAGTGTAGTCACTTGAGAAGTGGATTAGTGACTTGAAAATGGTTTTGTGTGCTTGAAAGGTGAACTTGTGTTTTGAAATTAGTAAAGTGTAATCACTTGAAAATGTGAATTCATGACTTGAAATTGGTTTAGTGTTGTCACTTGAAATGTGAATTCATGACTTGAAATGGTTAAGTTTAGTCACTTAAAATGTGATTTAGAGAGTTGAAAATGGTCAAGTGTAGTGTTTTGAAATGTGTACTAGTGACTTCAAAATGATCAAGTGTAGTCACTTGAGAAGTGGATTAGCAACTCGAAAATGGTTTAATGTAGTTACTTGAAAGGTGAACTTGTGTTTTGAAATTAGTAAAGTATAATCACTTGAAAATGTGAATTCATGACTTGAAATTGGTTTAGTGTTGGCACTTGAAATGTGAATTCATGACTTGAAAATGGTTAGGTTTAGTCACTTGAAATGTGAATTAGAGAGTTGAAAATAGTTAAGCGTAGTGTTTTGAAAACGTTTAAGTATAGTGACTTGAAATGTCAATTAGCTATTTGAAAATGATTTGAGTGTAGTGACTTGAAATGTGAATAAGTTATTTGAAAATTATTAAGTGTGGTGACTTCAAAATGATTAAGTGTAGTTACTTGAAATTGCAAACTTGTGACTTGAAAATGGTTAAGTGTAGTTACTTGAAATTGTGAACTTGTGACTTACAAATGGTTAAGTGTAGTCACTTGAAATGTGTACTAATAACTTGAAAATAATAAATTATAGTTACTTGAAAATGATGAAGTATAGTGACTTGAAATGTGAATTAGTTAATTGAAAATAGTTAAGTGTAGTGATTTAAAATGTGTACTAGTGACTTGAAATTGTTATAAGTGTAGTGACTTGCAATGTGAATTAGTTATTTGAAACTGGTAAGTGCAGTGACTTGAAGTGTGAAGTATTGAATTGAAAATGGTTAAGTGTAGTTACTTGAAAATGGTTTAGTCATTTGAAATTGTGAACTTGTGACTTGAAAATGATTAAGTGTAGTTACTTGAAATGTATACTTGTGACTTTAAAATAGTTAAGTGTAGCGACTTGAAAAGTATACTAATGACTTTAAAATGGTTAAGTGTAGTAATTTGAAATTGTGAACTTGTGACTTGAAAATGATTAAGTGTAGTTACTTGAAATGTATATTTGTGACTTTAAAATGGTTAAGTGTAGTGACTTGAAGTGTGTACTTGTGACTAGAAAATGGTTAAGTGTAGTCACTTGAAATTGAACTAAGTTACTTCAAGTTATGAATTTGTTACTTGAAAATAATTAAATGTAGTGTCTTGAAATGTATACTAGTGACTTTAAAATGATTAAGTGTAGTGACTTGAAATGTGTACTAGTGACTTAAAAATAGTTAAGCGTAGTTACTTGAAAATGATTGAGTATAGTGACTTGAAATGTGTACTAGTGACTTGAAAATGGTTAAGTGTAGTTACTTGAAATGTCAATTAGCTATTTGAAAAAGGTTTGAGTGTAAGTGACTTGAAATGTGAATAAGTTATTTGAAAATTATTAAGTGTAGTGACTTGAAAATGATTAAGTATAGTTACTTGAAATTGCGAACTTGTGATTTGAAAATGGTTAAGTCTAGTCACTTAAAATTGTGAACTTGTGACTTAAAAATGGTTAAGTATTGTCACTTGAAATGTGTACTAATAACTTAAAAATAATAAAGTATAGTTACAAAATAAATATGTTTGGTTATATGAAAAGATCTCTGCTTTGAGAATTTCCCATTAAATAAATCTTCTTATATAATCCATTGCAGTGTACCTGAAAATGTATAATCCATTTGACCGGATACAGAGTTTTAACAAATAAGAAAAGACTTTTCTTCATATTAAGTGTTAAATACGTGGCACCACTTGAACCCTTCCTCTTGTTCTCTTATTTTTCTAATTTCATCCGCTGTTATCTTTATAGAACAAGTCATAACAATAGTCACAATAATCTGGAAAGTCAACTTGGAGTTTATGATGCTTTATATTCTAATATATACATGTTTATATTTGTTGATTGTTATGATTTTATTTGATACTATAATGTCATATAATTTATGTGAATAATGCATTTTTAGCACTTTCTATGGCCTGAATTAACATATTCTTATGTAGAATGAGTTTGAAAGAAAGAAACAAGAAATATTAGCTGCTCAAAGTGCATCAATTGTGGTAGGAAGATGGGAAAGGAATTGGACTTGTTGATGAAGAATGTATACAAGAAATCATCTTCAAATGATGAACGCCCATCTCATGAAGACAACCAAGCTTATTAGGATGAAAATGATAATGACTTTGACAACATGAATGAAGTGATTCTAATCCAGATAACGTGGATGAAAGTGATTCTGACCCTGATGGTTAGTAGTTTTATTGAGGATTCAAGTTTGAAATATTTTATTTTGGACTATTTAAGAATCATACATTATTTATGTGGATGTTATGAATTATGTTTTTTTTTGTTAGCTATAATGGTTTACATTAGACTTGTATTGAATGATGTTTTTGAGAATTATTGGAGGTTTTGAATAGATTTTTGACTAATTGTGAAATGTTTCTAGTAATTTACATGTTAATTATTACTTGGGAATTTTCATGGGATGTACATGCTAAATATTCATGAAAATTTTCTTGAGAAAATTTATTCTTGCGAATTTACTTGGGGTATTTCATACTAATTTTCTTGCAAAGTAGTTTCATAAATATCCGCAAGAAATTTTCTTTTGTTAATTAGGAATTTTCACCTCTAAACTTCCTTCGGATTTACTTAGGAATCTTTGTGGAGAATAATTTGTGACTTTTTTAGTGGAAATCTGCAGGTAAAATTATTTTTTATGAAATTTTACGAAATAATTCATGTAAAATTTTGATAGTTAATCGCAAATAACATACCTGCGGATTTATTTCCACAACTAAATTACCTAGGGATTTTATAAATCCGCAGGTAATAATTACCTACGAAGGTATTGTCAAACCCCTTTTTTAACCCAAAGAATTCGATTTAAAGTTTCGAAAGGGTTTTTATTATTAAAGTAACAAAAGATGAAAATTATTTTGAAAAGGGTTCATTTTATAATTAACTCAGAGTCGCCACTTGGCACAATCGGGTGTCCCAAGTCACCTTTGAAAATCTTTTTCCAAAACTTTTTTTACTCTAAAACTAATCCGCGAACAGAGATTCTGGCTAAGGAATTTTGTTGACCGAGGGGAAGGTGTTAGGCACCCCTCGATCCCGTGGTTTGACCACGGTCGCTTAGTGGAGCATATCGGCTAATTTGACACTATAATGTATAAATCACACAAAAGCACTCAAAACAATCAATCAACAAACAAAACAAAACAATCCAAAATTTAATGTCCAGTCCAATTATACAATCCAAAATAAAAAATGCGAAAAATATAAACCTACGCTAACCTAAACTATGCTCTACCCGATGCCTCGGGCCTTGATCACGAACATCTTTTGCATACAAAACCCTTCGGGGCATTCCCTGGTGAGTGACTACAAATGACCTCGGGGCATTCCCCGGCTAAATAAATACACTTTTCAAATACGATAAGCAAAACATTCAACAAATATTCCAAACATTCCAACAAACCACCAATTCTAAGTTTGCCTACCCGGTCCTAGTGCTTGCCTACCCGCTCGATGACATATCACGTTTAAAACAATATCATGCTTATTCCAAATTAAATAACAATAAACCAAAATTAATCTAAACTCATCCTTTTTGTCAATTTCTCAATTCCATCCCCAAACAACCAATTTTACTTTTCAAATGAGATATCACTTCAACGTACAAATCATGATCAAGAAAACCAACCGCAAATCAAAACAACATGCATTCATCACCAACAAGGGTCAAACAACACACGAGATTTCATTCAATGCACCGGATATCATAAACAATGAAATAAAAAGAGGTGAAAGAGTAGAATTAGACCTCATTTGAAGCTTTCAAACTCAACGTTATTCGAACAAAGAGAATCCACGCCCGAAAACCTCGAACCGAACCTCAAACAAACGAACTCGTCCAACTCGAAACTGAGAATCACAGAAGCAAATAGACCTGGACCAGATTCTCACGAACGCACATAACCTCAAACTAAAAATAGTGAGAAATAAGAGAAATTCGGTCCTATTCCAATGGGTTTGGACGAAATCAAAAGCAGATCGAGGTTTGTTTGATGATTTTGTATCGTTTTAACCTCGGTAAACTTTGGATATGATCAAAACAACAAAGAGATATCAGTTAAGACGTATTCCAATAGGTTTTGAACGAATTTGTGACAGCTAGACGCGATTCCGGCGAGTCTGTCGTCGGAACAGTAATCAAACGACCAAACTTGTGTTTCTCAAGCTCTCACTCACCGGAAACTGCTTTACTATTATTCTCTTTTGATTTCAATCGCGGATCTCTCCCTCTCTCTTAAATCTCTATCACTCTCTCGCAGATATGTCTTTTGCAGATCTCTCTCACTCTCTCGCAGCTCTCTCTCCCTCTCTCTGTCCGTGTGTGTGTTCTAGTGAGGGTGAGGGTGAGCTTTTTCTGGTGAGTTCTCGGCTGTGTGTGGATTTGTGTACTTTTAGTGATGGTACAGTGGTGCTCCCGTGAAGGAGAAGGAGCAATTTCCCTTTTTAGGGAATTTTTCCTCCTTTGATTCTGGGTGTATCTGACCCTTTTTTGTGCCCTCTTTCCCAATTTATTAACAAAAATGGAATAAAATATGAGGGGTAGGGGGCGGGTAAGGGGTAGGGTGTGAGATGGGTGAGTTGGTTAGGATAGGATTAAAACAAGATAAAATTTATTTAGGGTTGTTATTTTTGTATTTTTGGGGGGGTATAATCACATGGGTGAGGGTGCGTGGTAAGGTAAGCTTAAAATGAATAAAATTGAACTTGGGAGGGACAAAATTAGGTGTCTACAGCATGCCCCCTTTGAATGTAAACATGAAGTGTTTTCACACAAAGAAGTAGACAACGAGACAGAATTTTATCCCAACCATTATTTAAAAGAATGAAACAGAAGGAAGGAGGGAAACCAAGTCTTGACTTTGGACATCATACTCATCCCTGATTACGAGAGATTCAAGTCACAGGTATCTCAAAGGATTGGAAGGAGAGAAACTATACCGAGTTAGAGAGTCAAGTGAGGTTCCATCGAGGTTCCGGTCCGCGGCTCTGTCATTACATCAAAATCGAAATTACAAGTTAACACATAAATGGAATTACAAAAATCCTATCTATGCAGCTTCTTTTGGACTTTAGTTCCATCACCCTATTCTTCAAGCGGGCTCCTGAATTGCAATTTCTTCAAATTTTGCTTGGTTTTCAATTTCATCACCCTATTCTTCAGGCGGGCTCCTAACTTGCAATTTCTTTAACTTGTTGCTTGGTTTTCAACTTTTTCACCTTGTTGTTTGACTTTCAACTTCTTGACCATGTTGCTTGACTTTAAATCTCTTAACCTTGTTACTTGACATTTACTTTCATTACCCTATTCTTCAGGCGGGCTCATGTCTTGCCATTTCATTACCCTATTCTTCAGGGGTGCTCCTGACTTTCAATTTCATCACCCTGTTCTTCAGGCGGGCTCCTGACTTTCAAATTTATCACCCTATTCTTCAGGCGGACTCCTAAAACCAAAATCAAAGCTAAAACAAAAATTATCCCAAATGAAGATTATGATAAAGAAAGATTTCATTCATTCATTTTTTGTTGAAAGTAATGTCCCATTTTCCAGGAGGGTCCTGAACATAAAGTAAATTCTCATTTTTCAGGAAGATCCTGAACAGAAAGTAAAATCCCATTTTCCAGGAGGGTCCTAAACAGAAAGTAAATTCCCATTTTCCAGGAGGGTCCAGAGCAGAAAGTAAAATCTTATTTTTCAAGAGGGTCCTGAACAGAAAGTAAAATCTTATTTTTCAGGAGGGTCCTGAACAGAAAGTAAAGTCCCATTTTTCAGGAGGGTCCTGAACAGAAAGTAAATTCCCATTTTTCAGAAGGTTCCTGAACAGAAAGTGAAGTCTTATATTTCAGGAGGGTCCTGAACAGAAAGTAAAGTTACATTTTCCAGGAGGGTCCTGAACAGAAAGTAAAATCCCATTTTCAGGAGGGTCCTGAATAGAAGTAAAATCTCATTTATCAGGAGGGTCCTGAACAGAATTAAAATCTCATTTTTCAGGAAGGTCCTGAACAAAAAGTAAAATCTCATTTTTAGGAGGGTCCTGAACAGAAAGTAAAATCTCATTTTTCAGGAGAGTCCTGAACATAAAGTAAATTTCTAATTTTCAGGAGGGTCCTGAACATAAAGTAAATTCTCATTTTTCAGGAGGATCCTGAACAGAAAGTAAAATCCCATGTTCCAGGAGGGTCCTGAACAAAAAGTAAATTCCTATTTTTCAGGAGGGCCCTAAACAGAAAGTAAATTTCCATTTTCCAGGAGGGTCCTGAACAGAAAGTAAACTCCCATTTTCAGAAGGGTCCTGAACATAAAGTAAATTTCCATTTTCAAGGAGGGTCCTAAACATAAAGTAAATTCCCATTTTTTAGGAGGGTCCTAAACATAAAGTGATATCCCATTTTTCAGGAGGGTCCTGAACAGAAAGTAAAGTCCCATTTTTCAGGAGGGTCCTGAACAGGAAGTAAAGTCCCATTTTTTAGGAGGGTCTTGAACAGGAAGTAAAGTCCCATTTTTCAGGAGGGTCCTGAACAGAAAGTAAAATTCCATTTTTTAAGAGGGTCCTGAACAGAAAGTAAAATCTCATTTTTCAGGAGGGTCCTGAACAGAAAGTAAAGTCCCATTTTTCAAGGAGAGTCCTGAACAGAAAGTAAAGTCCCATTTTTCAGGAGGATCCTGAACAGAAAGTAAATTCTTATTTTTTAGGAGGGTCCTGAACATAAAGTAAATTTCCATTTTTCAGAAGGGTCCTGAACAGAAAGTAAAATCCCATTTTCCAGGAGGGTCCTGAACAGAAAGTAAAATCCTATTTTCAGGAAGGTCCTAAACAGAAGTAAAATCACATTTTTCAGGAGGGTCCTGAACATAAAGTAAAATCTCATTTTTCAGGAGGGTCCTGAACAGAAAGTAAATTCCCATTTTTAGGAGGGTCCCGAACATAAAGTAAATTCTCATTTTTTAGGATGGTTCTGAACAGAAAGTAAAATCCCATTTCCAGGAGGGTCCTGAACAGAAAGCAAAGTCCCATTTTTCAGGACGGTCCTGAATAGAAAGTAAAGTCCCACGGATGTGTATTTCCAATGGTAGATGAATTAACCGAACCAAATTTGCCCCTACTTCAACAAAGAAAACTTGTCAGTTAAAAACTTAGTGGTAGCTTGCAGCACTTGGCTGTCCAGTCCCTTGCTCCAATGTTCATTCCCTTCATTTTGTTTCAGATTACTGACATTTGCCCCTGTTTTGTCATATCATTAACCCAAACTCAGATTATTAAGAGTGACTCTGAAATAAACACAGTATCTCTGCTTTGTCATGCGTCTCTGATAAACTCATTAAACCTTGATATTTTCATGAGTTTCCAGATTTGCCTATTGACAAAGCTTTTTGCATGCCCTTTTTTTGGCTTACAATCATGTCTCTTTCATGTGCTGACCTTTCTGTTTTGCTTTGTGCAAAGAAGTTGGTAGCCAGTTTTGAAATGTTTTCTCACTTATCTTGTCATGGACTTGACTCAGAAATACGAGAAAAATGACAATGATTTTTTTATTTGGTTAAGTGACTCAAAAAAATAAAAATAAAGATAAAGAGAAGAAAGAAAAGACAATGAATGCCACCATTTGAAACAAAGAAATGAAAAATTTATCTAAAATGACAATCAACTCTAATGATTATGCCATGCATTTGGATTAAGCTGCCTGATCTTTTCATCCTAACTTTCACCAATTTTTGTTGATTTAACGATCTTGAAACTGAGTTACTTCCTTAGGTCAATTACATTTAAGACCTCATTCAGCTAGTGACACCTTGAAGGGTTTTCACCAACAAGCCTCTCTTATTTTTCTCGCGCCTCACCATCGTCTTATGGTGCCCGTGAGGGTTTTTCACCAATGAGACTCTCTTATTTTCATTTCTTTCAACTCACAGTTGTCTTATGGTGCTCGTGAGGGTTGTCACCGATAAGACTCTCTCATTTTTATCTCCCTTAACTTACCATCGCCTTATGGTGCCCGTGAGGGTTTTTACCAATAAGACTCTCATTTTTATTTCTCTCAACTCACTATCACCTTATGGAGCCCACGAGGATTTTCACCAATAAGACTCTCTTATTTTCATTCTCTCAACTCACTATCGCCTTATGGTGCCCGCGAGGGTTTTCAACAATAAGACTCTCATTTTTATTTCTCTCCTGATTCCTTATGTTGAGGAAGACAAGTAGTTCCCAAAATGCGTCATCACATCCATTGCATGCTTAGGCTTAACATTCTCAAAGATTTATTTGAAGGTCTTTCTTTGATTGTCACTTGGCTTCTTGGATAGGGTTAGAAAGAAAGGATAGTATGAGGCCCAAACGACACTTGATATGGGATAGAACTTACAACTTTTGGAATCGACTCAAACTATAAGAATTAACTCATGCCCCAGTTTTGTTGACTGGGTGACTCTAAATTTTATTTGGTTGGACTGAGCTCAGAGTAGGGCAGCCTACATATCTCACTCCCGAGAGAGGAGAATCAGGTCACGCGTAGTTCTGGCAACTTGTTCTTTTGCTTGATTCTATTTTTTTTCCTTTTATTGACTTTTTCTCTTTGGAACTTTTCTGACTCTATTTATCTGGATACTCTTTTCTTTTCTTTCTTTTTGGACACATTTTTTCTCTTTTTTTTTTGTTTTTGTTTGTTTGTTTGTTTGTTTCTAAACTTTCCTGACACTATTCTTTTGCTCGACATTTCTCTTTTGAACTTTGCTGACTCTATTTTGATTCCAAAAGAGGTGTATGAAAGAAAATAAAACTAAGGCTCAAATGGGGTAAACAAAGGATCACACAATATTTGGACAGCAGAATGAAATGCCATCATCATATCAATACTTGAAAATGCAAGTACATGTCATGCAATATGATAGTGAAAGATGAAAATCATTTACTGAGATTGCGCGTCGCTACTTCTTCTGCAAACTTCACCTTTCTTGTAAACTCCTCATGCTTTTGTGGAGCTAATTTTTCTATTCCTTTTGATATAGGATCACACATCCACTATTTGGCCTAATTGAGACATGTGTTTCAATTGATGACCAAGTTATTCTTATGATTCTCAAAATAATTGTCTTAATTTTCAAAGAAGGCTTCAACTTGTCACCAAATATCTCAGCACTCTACCTATTTTCTCAGATGTTTTTTTCTAACTTTAACCCTCTGATTCAATGTTCATGCTTAAACTGGACTTCAAGATCTGGATGAAAATTCCGCTAGCATGTCATTTCACTAGAATCAACATAAAATGTGCTATGTAAAGAAAACAAGCAAACAACACAAATTTAAAATACAAAGGAAAAAGGGACACTCCATTTAATTAAAATAAAAGATTGGGTTTGAACATAACGACAAAGGGACAAAACAAGATAGATCCCAAACTACAACCCTGAAATAATTCGGACAATGGAAATAAAATAAAACACACTAACAGACCTCTTCCTAGTAGGGAGAGGGGTGACTTCTCAATTGCTCAGCCTGATATCTTAGCCACTGGTTTGCATATCAGCATGACTAGAACTTTCCTCACTGTCAATGTTCTGCACCATAATTGATTTATCTTGAATTATCTTTTCAATTTCTCTTTTCAAAGTACGACAATCGTCAATACTGTGACCCTGAACATCAGAATGATAGGCACATCGTACATTAGGATCAAAGCTTCTTGCATGCAGTTCAGGAGTATACCTAAGGAAAGGAGTGATCATGTCTCGTTGTACCAATCTCTAGAATAAATTGGCATATGGCTCTCCAATTGGTGTGAAGCTATCCCTCGACTTCTGCCTCATTTCATTGTTTGGATTAGATCGAAAATCGGGTCTTGAAGGGCTTTGGTATGTTTGTGGAGTTTGAGGATGACTCTGAAGAGTTGGTGCATGCCATTGTGGGTAAGAAGGGAATTGAACATAGGGTTGTGCATTGTATATTGATTATGGATATGGAGGAATAGAGTATAATGGATTTTGGGAAAGATTCTATAGAGCGTGGGCATAAACTTAGGTTTGAGCCTGTGGATAATGATGGTGTGGTCCTCTTGCCCGTGCTTGTTGTCCAACTACAATGACAGATGCATATTCCTCATACTTTTTTCCTCCAATACTTCTCGAACCTTTTTGAATTTATGGACTAGTCATTTTCAATGTTGCAAAACTCATGATGCGATCGGTCTTAATTCCATCATCTATCATCTTCCCCATTTTAAGGACCTTAATAAATGGCTTGCCTAATGTAGGTAACAAGTGTTGATAATACGTTTCATCCTGCGCTTGAATAAATACCTCCACTATCTTACTTTCTTTCATTGGCAGTTTCACCTTAGCAGCTTGTTCATGCCATCTAATCGCATACTCTCTAAAAGTCTCAGTACTCTTTTTCTTCATATTAGTTAGAGATTTCGCATCAGGAATCAACTCCACATTGTATTGGAATTATTGTAAAAATTCATTAGATAGGTCATCCCAACTAATCTACTTGTCGATGTCTTGGTCAACAAACCATTCTGAATCTAGGCTTGAAAGACTCTCACTGAAATATGCCATAAGTAATTCTTCATTCCCCCCAGCACCCCTTAGTTGGTTGCAATAACGTCTCAAATGTTCTACAGGATCGCCATGTCCATCATACTTCTCAAACTTTGGCATTTTAAAACCAAAAGGAAGATGAACCCTTGGAAACATGCACAGATCTTTCTATGAGACACTTTTGTACCCCCCAAGTCCTTGGAGGTCTTTTATAACCAGTTTCAAACTTCTCAATTTTTTGGTCATTTCCTCTTGTTCTTCTGTTATAATAGGCTTCTCAATATTAAGAGGAAATTCAGACGGGTGAGTATAGCCAAAAGGATTAGTTGACTTAAATGTGGGCTCAATAACATGATGTTGATCAGCAAAAATATTCAATACAAGCTCTTTCGCAGAGTGGGGAGGCACAACTTGTGGATAAACCTCAAAAGTAGGAGCTTCAGATGGGGGTGAGGCTGTAAAAACATGAATAGTGGGTGGAGCCGAGCATATGTTAGCTTTGTGTTGAGGAGTGAGGAAATGAATATTGGAAGTGTTTGGATAATGTTGCCCTGGAGTAGATCCTGATGCATGTTGTAACGTGTCAACAACAATAGGAAACTATGCATGTGACACTGGAGGCAAGCTCGAAAGATATTCTAGATTATCAGTGGGAAATGGAGGAGGCGGTAACCCATTAGCCCAAGCTCGAAGCATTCTATCATTTGCTGCCTTAATTTCCAAATCTTTTCATTAGCTTCCGAATTCTCATTCCCCGAACTCTTTATCTGATCAATGATAATAAACTCGGTATCCTTTTTGGCCATAACTTTTTCTGTGACTTGGTGCAATATGGAGGACCGGTCAAAATGCCACAAACCAACCACCTTAAACTAACTGAACAAGAGATAGCAAATGCGTTAGAATTCAATACCTTTTTTCAAAACTTTTTTTTTTTTAAAAGGTCACCGAACCCAAGAGGGGCGCCTATGTATATCACTCCCGAGAGAGCAGAATCAGGTGTGCGTAGTTCGTGAAGTCTTGCCAAAATGGCCAACTAAACTCTTTTTCCTTTCTTTTTTTCTTTTTCTTGAAACTTTAAAAAGAAAAGAAAATAACAAATTGTCAAAAGAATTGACGAAAATCTTTTTGCATTTTTCAAGTTTAAACTCCTTATACAAAATGAAACCTATGATTACCAAAGAAAAATCTTTTTGGGTTTTCAATTTTGAATTTCATATGAAAATGAAACTTGAACCTATTAAACCAAAAATCTTTTTTGTAGTTTTCTTTTAAAGATGTTTATGAAACAGCTACTCTAATGAAGAGTGAAGAAAAAAAAATTTGAATTTTTCAAATAAGATCCCCGAACCAACAATAGATTGCCTACGTATCTCACTCCCGAGAGAGGAGAATCAGGGTTGCGTAGTTCGTCCAGATTGGACAATTAAGGATTAAATGACAAGCGAAACCCTGAATTGAGAGACACAACTAAAGACAGACGATGAAAATAAAATCTTTTTTGAGTTTTAATTAGAAACTAACACCAACAACTATGAAAGAAAATTTTTTTTTGATATTTTCGTAATATATAAATGTACAAAGCTCTATTGAAAGGAAATTTTTTTTTTTTGGAGTTTTCGAATTGTGATTGCTTACTAAAGAAATAAAAGGAACTTTTTTAACATTTTTTATTTTTTGGGAAATTAGTGCAAAAAGTAAAAAAAAAGAATTTTTTTTTTGAATTTTTGAATTGTGAAAAACAAAAGCCATAAAGAACCCTAAAAACTACCAAATCTCTTTTTTTTTCACTCTTTTTTTCTTTCTTTTTTCAAAAATTTCCTTCCTACACACTTTGTTTCTAACTCATGCTTTTGCCCAAATCAGTCTGTCAAATGATATCGTTACCCTCAAAGATGCAACATTTAGCACGTAGGGATGCTTTAGAGGTGAGTTTCCTACAAAGGACCAAGTGAGCCGCTCTAGGTCTTCAATATGATGCACATAAGCATGACCTAAAGTCTGACCTACGTTGAGGTTCAGTAACAAGGCTGTTCGGGGGAGCGTATGGTCAATAGTGGCTGCTTTGCTTTCCACCTACTCCATAACACCGATGGCTCCTCCCTAAAATAAGGGTCACTCAACTAAAGATCGTGTACAACACGTGTACTACGGACTTGTTACAGAAAGAATGACTTAGGTTATGCACATGATGCCAGATATAAAGCGGTAACACATAAGATAAAAACTGTAAACAAAGAGCACGTAGACACTCAACAGTGATAATACTATAACACAAAACAACACAAACAAAATGTCTATACACCTATAGTGCCAAACTAAGCCAATACAACTCCAAAATAAGCTCGAATTCTGAAAAGTCCGCAGCAGAGTCGCTAGAGCTGTCACACCCTTTTTTTAACCGAAAGAATTCTATTTTAAGTTTCGAAAGGGTTTTTATTATTAAAGTGACAAAAGATGAAAATTATTTCGAAAAGGATTCATTTTATAATTAACTCAGAGTCTCCACTTAGCATAATCGGGTGTGCCAAGTCACCTTTGAAAGTCCTTTTTCAAAACTGTTTTGACTCTAAAACTGATCCGCGAACAGAGATTCTAGCTAAGAAATTCTGTTGACCGAGGGGAAGGTGTTAGGCATCCATCGATCCCGTAGTTCGACCACGATCGCTTGATGGAGCATATCAACTAATTTGACACTATGAATGTATAAACCACACAAAAGCACGCAAAATAATCAATCAACAAACAAAACAAAACAATTCAAAATTTAATATACAGTCCAATTATACAGTCCAAAATAAAAAATACAAAAAATATAAACCTACTCTAACCTAAACTATGCTATACCCGATGCCTCGAGCCTTGATCATGAACATCCTTCGCATACAAAATCCTTTGGGGCATTCCCCCAGTGAGTGAATACAAATGACCTTAGAGCATTCCCCGGCTAAATAAATATACTTTTCAAATACTGTAAACAAAACATTCAACAAATATTCCAAACATTCCAACAAACCACCAATTCTAAGTTTACCTATCCGGGCCTAGTACTTGCCTACCCGCTCGATGACATATCACGTTCAAAACAATATATGCTTATTCTGAATTAAATAACAATAAATCAAAATTAATCTAAACTCATCCTTTTTGTCAATTTCTCAATTCCATCCCCAAACAACCAATTGTACTTTTCAAACGATATATCACTTTAACGTACAAATCATGATCAAGAAAACCAACCGCAAATTAAAATAATATGCATTCATCACCAACAAGGGTCAAACTCAGTGCACTGGATATCATCAACAATGAAATAAAAAGAGGTGAAAGAGTATAATTAGACTTCATTTGAAGCTTTCAAACTCAATGTTATTCGAATAAAGAGAATCCACGCCCGGAAACCTCGAAATGAACCTCAAACACACTAACTCGTCCAACTCGGAACTGAGAATCACAGAAGCAAAGAGACCTGGACCAGATTCCCATGAACCCACACAACCTCAAACCAAAAATCGTGAGAAATAAGAGAAATCCGGCCCGATTCCAATGGGTTTGGACAGAATCGAAAGCAGATCGACGTTTGTTTGATGATTTTATGTCGTTGTAACCTTGGTAAACTTCGAATATGACCAAAACGACAAAGAGATATCAGTTGAGACGTATTCCGATGGGTTTTGAATGAATTTGTGACAGCTAGACGTGATTCCGACGAGTTTGTCGCCGGAACAGTAATCAAACGACCAAACTCGTGTTCCTCAAGCTCTCACTCATCGAAAACTGGTTTGCCATCATTATCTTTCGATTTCAATCGCGGATCTCTCCCTCTCTCTCAAATCTCTATCACTCTCTCGCAGATATCTCTCTCGCAGATCCCTCTCACTCTCTCTCCCTCTCTCTGTTCGTGTGTGTTCCGGTGAGGGTGAGGGTGAGCTTTTTCTGGTGAGTTCTCGGCTGTGTGTGGATTTGTGTACTTTTAGTGATGGTACAGTGGTGCTCCCGTGAAGGAGAAGGAGCAATTTCCCTTTTTTGGGAATTTTTTCTCCTTTGATTCTGGGTGTATCTGACCCTTTTTGTGCCCTCTTTCCCAACTTGTTAACAAAAATGGAATAAAATGTGAGGGGTAGGGGGTTGGGTAAGGGGTAGGGTGTGAGATGGGTGAGTTGGTTAGGATAGGATTAAAATAAGATAAAATTTGTTTAGGGTTGTTATTTTTATATTTTTGTGGGGTATAATCACAAGGGTGAGGGTGCGTGGTAAGGTGAGCTGAAAATGAATGAAATTGAACTTGAGAAGGATAAAATTAGGTGACTACAGGTATTTTCTTTGGATTCTAATTGGTAAGAAAATTCACAGATAATCAAATTACTTGAAGATTTTATCATATTATCCCTATGAAAATTTCCAGATAATAATTACTTTTCTTGTAGTGATGGATCAACAAGAACATGGTTGAAATATGTGACGCGTATAACTCAACGGAGCAATTCGTGTGGATACGTGCTTGTTTGATTAAGCTTCAGACATTGTTTTAATTTGGACATATACATTTTTTTTCAAAGGTTTTTTATATGGACCTAATAGAGCGTACAGTCAACCATGATGGATACACACGTGACGTGTATAATATGTGACTTTAATTGACCAATCATGAACACAATTGAAAAACGTGACATGTATATATAAATTGACTCAACGGAGGAATGTCATGTGGAATATAATACATACTTGTTTGATCAAGTTACCGACCGTCTTAATTTGTACATTTACATATTTTTTCTCATATTTTCAAAGGCATTTTTATATGGACTTGATAGAGAATATCGTGAGAGATACAGATTTGTTTGATCAAATAGTAGGAAAAATATGACGTAACATTTATAAAACAAAGAATAGTAACAATTGCTAAGTAACGCGGTAACCTTGCATAGAAAACAACTAGTAACAGAAATGGTAGGATAAGAAGCTACAAGTACAATGTTATAGCTACCGTTATGAATTTGTAATGATAAAGAAACACGTACAGTGCACCAAACTACATCCAAGTTTGTTATGCAAGAAAACAAGACAATACTAAACTATCTATTAATGTTTTATACTTTAATCCACGACTTCTATATCCTTATATCTAAGGTCCTTTGTAAGTTGAAGATAACACTAAATAATGGCAATTCATGGACTTCACCCGCCTGTAAATATACTTTATTCAACGCTATTTTATACTCTCCACCTAATGATCCCTAATAGTGGCTATTCATGCACTTCATCCCATTATCCAAGGAATAACAAATCTTTTGTTACAAAGACCTTTAATATTACCAAAGATTGTAAGTTATTGATGCGAGGAATGAGATAAATAGAACTATCAATAAAATAATCTTACGATGCATTCTCTCGTAAGGCTGTCAAGTGGGCCGGATCAGGCCAACCCTGAACCGGCCCATTAAAATTATTTGGATTGTGGGCCGGGTTGAGGCCGGGTTAGGGTTAATTAAGTGGGCCGGACCGGTCCGGGCTCAACAGTAAAATTTTTAAAAACAACCCTAACCCAACCCGGTCAAACCCACCTAAACCCGGTTAAAAATTCAGTCAAACCCGATCAAACTCGGTAAAAAAAAAAAACTTTTTTTCAATATACACTATATATACCCACCTATATACATTTTAAATACGTTAAACAATCTATATACCCTATATATATAGTATATACTACATTAGAATTTAAAAAATATATACACATATTCACAATTACACATATATACGCACCATTCAATATATATGTCCTACTTTAAAGTTTAAATAAAATATACTACAATATATATACATTACAATATATATATATATACTAACTTATAAAACATATATACATGTATACGTTAAATATACACGTCTATAGAAGATATATTCACATATATTTGCTCCATTCAATGTATATGTACTACATATATAAAAAAATATAAAATAATATATATATATATATATATACATTAAAATATATATATATATATATATATATATATATATATAGTTAGTAATTTATAAAACATATGCATATGTATACATTAAATAAACACGTCTATAGAAGATATTTACACAAATATACGCATCATTCAATATATATGTACTAGTTTAAGTAAAACATATACTACAATATATGTATATCCTACAATATATATATATATATAGTTATATACTAATTTATAAACACATACACATGTATACATTAAATATATACATCTATAGAAGATATATACACAAATATATGCACCATTCAATATATATGTACTACTTTAAGTAAAACATATACTACAATATATGTATATACTACAATATACACTAATATACATTACAATATATATATAGTTATATACTAATTTATAAAACATATACACGTGTATACATTAAATATACACGTTTATAGAAGATATTACACATATATACGCACCATTCAATGTATATGTACTACTTTAAATCAAATATATTACAATATATATACATTACAATATATATACATATATATATATAGTTATATACTAATTTATAAAACATATACACATGTATACGTTAAATATACACGTCTATAGAAGATATATACACACATACGCACCATTCAATATATATGCATTACTTTAAATAAAACATATACTACAATATATATATATATAAACTATAATATATATACAATTTATAAAACATATACACATGTATATATTAAATATACACATCTATAGAAGATATATACACAAATATACAAAACATATGCTACTTAATATAATAAATTAATAATACTTGGTAGTAAATTAATAATATATTTGAAGTAAGTTTTTAATTTAAAGTAGAAATTCAATTTAAATCATTAAATGAAAAAAATTACAAAGTAAGAACTAAGGAGTGAATGAATATTGAATTTTTTTTATTACGAAATGATTCAAAATTTATAATTTACATGAATGAAAAATCTACAAATTATGCATCATTTTTTCTAACTCATTCATGTTAATATTAACGAGAACTTGCATAGGATAGTCAAAGTCAACTGGGGCAAAATCACTCATTGGACTTGATTCTGCTGAGTTCTCCCGTGAAGACATAATTTCTTCAAGTTTCAGCTCGTCGTTCTGCTCCGATTCCATTCCTTGGTTTCTTCTTTCCGCTCTAATCTAATCTCTGAGGCAAACTAGAACATTCATTGCATTGCTTCCCAATGAGTGTCGGTTGTCTCCAAGCTGTTGTCGTCCCTAACTAAAGGCGCTCTCTGATGCAACGGTTGACAGTGAAACATTCAAGATATCTCTAGCTAATCTTGAAAGCATAGGATATTGTGTTTCATTACTCCTTCACCAATCCAACGTGTTGATCTGTCGTCTGCGATCCTCTGGCGGCAACCGAAGATAATATTTCAGCTCTTCTCGATAAGCTGATGTGTAAGCTCTGTCATCAACACAGTTCCAATAAGATAAATCATAAAAGGAATCCGGAAAACCACTATATGCCGGCCTTTTAGAAAATGATAGTTCCTCGAGAGGATGAGGAGCGACAGATGGAGTGATATTTGTAGGTACGGCTAAATCAAATAAATCAGCATAGTGATTATATAATTTTTCTATGTATTAATTCGCATCACCCATAGCCGTCCACAAATCAGGTTGTACTTGTTCAGAATCATTGTTAGTATTTATTTCTAAGTTAGCATAAATAATAGTACTAAAGTGGCACATAGTATTATATTTCATGCACGGATTTAGCATAGCACCAACCAAGTAAATAAGGGGAATCGAAAAAAAATATTTTTTAAATTTAGTAAACATGGCACCAACAGCTTCTTTATTTTTATATTCTTTGAGCAAATCAAAAATATCGGCTATATATGCCAAAATGTTACAAACAGTAGGATAATAAGCACCGAAAAATTCAACCGTAGCTACATAATTTTTTTCTAAAAACTTAACAAGATCATTAATTACAACCCAATCAAAATCATGTAGCATGCAATCAACAAAATCAGCAAATGAACCACAATGTTGGTTAAAAGCTAGCGTAATAGGAACTCTATATTTATAATAAGTTTTTAAAAAATCATACATAGAATTCCATCTAATATCAATTTCCTCAAGCATCAATATCGGTGCAAGTCCATTTTCTTGACATTTAACTGTAAATTCTCTAATTCTTTTTTCTTCGATTATTTCCTTGAATAAAACCGACAGCAAGACGGATTTTTTCAATATAAAGGTCAAAACTCAAGACCATCTTTTACAATTAAATTATATATATTACATGCACACTTAATATGAAAAATTTCAGGCAACGGCGGAGATAGCTTAGATTTTAATTTTTTTAATAGCAGTGTTGTTGTTAGAAGCATTATCAAAAGCAATACATAAGATTTTATTTTCGATACCATAAAATCCGACAACTTTAACACTATCCATCCAGTGACAAGTAACGGTTAAATAATTATTTTTATTTACAGCACGATCAAGATCAGAAGTTAGGGACAATCTACATTGAATATTTTTTAACAATGTTGATAAATAAAAACAATATTGTGAATAAAGTCTAAAAATATCAAATCGACAAATACTTCTAGGAACACCATTAAACATAGGATTATAAATTGCTTGAATATAATGAATAAAGGCATCAGAAGAAGGAAAACTAAAAGGCAAACAACTCACAGCTACCATTTTAGCTATTTCTTCCCGGTCCCTCAATTTACTATACTTCTTCGTTACCTAATCGGTTGCTGGGTCCATTCTAGTTTGTGTTGGCCCACCAAGATCCCGCCACCTCATGCAATATTTAACTCTCTTTCGTGAGTATCACCTATATGTATCATTAACGTATCCGTACCCCATTGTTTGCCTCGCTTTTATGCTTATATATTTATTGAAAAATATTGCATTGCACCTCAGTATCTGATATACGTTCAAAAAAATGCCATGTAATACTAGTTGTTTTACAAGCTCTTGGGGCACAGAGAGGACGGGAAGGGAGATTAACTTATTCAGATCTAACGTTAGCATTTTCTACTGTGGGTGTTTCACCAATATTTTCATCATCTTCGTCTAAATTAACCGCATCTACTTCATTTTTTTCTTTTATAGAGTAATTTTTCTGAGCTTCTACATAATCTATATCGTGAGCACCTACACCTAAAGGTACATCTACTTCTTCCTCAAAAGGTTGACTAAGCGGTGTCGGAGGCACACGGGTATATCTACTACTTGAACTACCTCGACCACTAGTAATTCACTTTTTACTATCACTACCGCTTCCGGAACAAAAAATTTTAACACCTTTAGTAGCGAGGTTTCTTAATTTATCCATAAT